>NW_022158088.1:0-39520 GCF_003316985.1 Fusarium coffeatum
AATACTACAGCGAGGTACAAGGAGAGGAAGGATAGCGATATATGTATCTTAACGGCAGAACAGGTACATGTAAATAGTAATGCCTATTTTGTATGGCTTACTCCCTTCGATCAAGCATCATCGAGCATATCAGAAGCGTCTACAGGGTTCTTTCACAGCCGAAAGTCGCTTCAGCGCGGGGTTTTGCAACCTTTGAACGACTGCCACTGCCCTCCAGTGCCCTCTACGCTTTGGAGGCCAAAAGAGACACCATTGAGAGTCAAGCGTAGTCGAAGATTTTACAAGTCCTTTCCTGTTTGGCGTTCAAGTTCGAACCTTCGCCTATGCTATCCCATCCAAATCAAGGACGCCATGTGTTTTGTGTTGTAAGCCACTGCTGTTACATCCATCAGCTTCGTAGACTTCACGACTGAAAATGGCCATGTATACAGACAATGACGTCGTTAGCTGTATTGAGGAACTGTCACCGACAATTATAATTCATCATTACCCAGTAGACTGGATTGGCATTATCTAACTAATGACTACGCCTTCTTACATCATTCCAAATACTTATCAGGACGAAAGTCGCTGAACTTTCATATTTGATTTTGGAAACGGCCGATGCCACTTAAATCACTGACGCCTCGTAGGTTCAACTCTTGCTCAAGTTCACTTCTGAGTTTGTGGCGCTCTGATTCGTAATGCCCTATGATCTTTGAGAGCTCATTTATATGATATTTCGTTGCCGGTATAAGGCGAACGGATGCCTCTTCAATCATCTCGTTGTAGTAAAGTTGCTGGCGTCGAAGTATTCGAATACGTCGCTTGAGACTGGCCGTCGAACACAATTCATCACTAGCTTGGCAGTTCTTGATACATGTTGGCAACACCTCTAGAGGAGTTCTGGGGCCGAGGAACTCTGACAACTCCATGTTATTTAAAGAAAAGCCTTGATATCGAGCAAAGACGCCTGAATCTCCTTGCAGTCTTTCGGAAGCGCCGTGTCTTTCCTCACTTGCATTCCAAGGGGTGCTTAGTGCATCATCCTCTGCAAGACAATGGCGACGAATTGGAATAATGGATAGATTTTCGGGTTCGAGGTCTGCAGCATGGCGGACTATGCTGTCCATTCTAAATTGCCGCCTTGACTGGATTTCCTGGAACATGGCGTGCGATTTGCTAAGAGATTGTAGATTGATCCCTTCTTGACAAACTTGATGTAGAGAGTGTGGGAGGACTCGGAATGTCAGCTTTCTGTTGGATACAACCAGTAAACGTATCACCGCATTTTCCATCGTCATGTCGGTCTCCAAGGCGTCAAGTTTGGACTGGTAATTGGAATCTGGAGGTCGAGGTAATGGACGATTGTAATGCGTTGGCGCACGAGAGGCTTCGGAGGGTCTATTGGGCCCTAAGGAAGTAAGAGAGTAGTTCTGCTGCATCGAATATACCGTCTGCATCGTGAACATATCTTTCTGACCCTGTAGGTGACCGAGGGTCATTGGGCGAGTACTCAGGATTCCTGGGTCTAGATTGGAAACAGTGTCAATTCTTTGGAGAGCGTAATTTAATATACTTAACTGGTGTTTTAAAGAAGAGAAAAGCATTTCTAATACATCAATTGCTAGGGTTGTGAAGTAATCGCTTTCGTGTTTTAACAACCCTTTCTCTTGGTTAAGGGCTACGATTCGTTGTCTGGCGGGACTCAGTGTTTTCCTTTCGACCAGTGGACCGATTTGCTTATGCAACACACTGTTAAGGCAATTCTGCCATCGTATTTCTCTATCTATACAGACACATGATTGACAAGCTTCTTTGACTAATGATAGTGCGTAAGCCTCGCTATCAATGTGTATATTCATTTCAAAAATAAAAAGCTCGCAAATACTCTTGGCAAAGTCTTTCAGGTTGGAGAAATGATAGACCACACTTAATTATGAGTGGTAGACATGTCGCGGGTGAGAGTAACTTATTATTAGAATGAAAAGTTTGATGTCTCCTACAAAACCTCAAAAAGGCTTTTTCACATGTGTGTACTCCTCCCCGATAGACTGAATATGCACATTCGGAAAATAGCATAGAACGGCCACCAGAAACTGTGGATATTTATGGCAAAATACAAGTTTCGTTTGGGCGGTCACACAGTCGAAATCAGTGCTTGCAGGTATCGTAAAGTACCTCCATATTCATTTCTAGCAGAGCCTATATAGACTCACCATAGGAATAAATCGTGCCACTTGGAAGTTTAAGGATATGCTATAACTGCAGGTACCAAGGTTGGTGTAAGTTGTTTGAGAAGGTCTAGATTCCGACTAAGAGTTAGCGTCTCTTACACTCGAAATCAACAATCGCTACTACCTATTACAGTGTGTATCATAACTCCTGGTCATAAATCTATCAACTGTTAACGATGGTCTGTACATTCCTCGATCTATCTGTATCCAACAGGACGAGTCTTCGAATAGAGTATATAAAAAAAAAAGGAGTCGTCTTGGCCTGAATTAGACAAATCTGTCAGAAAAGGGGGTTCAGGGAAAATATGGCAAACTATATCACATATTCGTCTTGATTTGGCTGGTATTCGCCGTAAGGGACCAAAGATTTCAGGAAATAAAGTAAAGGAGCACTATACGTAAATACCACCATCGTTCCCCAATGAACAGGATTCAATCGCCACTCGACTTCTGCTCTATATCATCACACTTCGAGACCATGCGTCACAACAATCGCGAGCAAGATAGTCTCTTCGACTTGATAAGTGAAACCATACAGACTTCAGGTACTTGCCACGATCATTCTGTTCGATGCAGGTTGCTAACAACTAGGTCTAAGAAAGCGAAATAAGCTATGATGAGAACGACAGTCCTGGAAGTCTTGTCAATTTTGTGGTGCCGGATTCCGCAGAAGATACCGGACTCTCAGCACCACATACACCAATTACTATCAAATCTGCACTGAGGAGGCGGAGACGTTGCCCATCTTTTCGCAATGCTATGTTGAGTTCATCAGATGCCAGCTCGTCGCCATGTTCCATTTTACAAACAGAGACAGACAATCTGATAAATTACACCAGTCAAAACACAGCACTGTCCGAGAGAATTGAGGAGGTTATGAGAGCTCTCAAATCTCTGAAAAGTTGTATTCGAGATATCCAGAAGAAGAACTTAGACCACACAGAGAGTTTCGGCAGTTGCTAAAGAGCCAAACATTCCTTTTGAAAAACTTCATTTCTTTTCAGGAACATTGCCACCCATTTTCCCCAACATGTCGGGTGTGGATGTGATTGATGTTCGCGTCCTTTGGTTTGTTCTGAGAAGTGTATCTCTCGACATGTGTCCTGGGGACGAACCTCGCCTGCAATTTGTTGTGGGGTGGGTAAAATCTTCAGAATTCGATTTTAGCCCAGCTATATATACATACAAGATAATATAAGTCACGCGTGAAGCATTCAAGCATTGATGCGCAGCTACGCCCCGTATCTTACGATTCACCTTAACCTAGCTCGTTCCGCGATGACAGTGCTCTCCCATCGAGTCAAACCAGAGTCAACCCTTCGTGCAATTATGGAGATAACGCCGTTGCGACCGCCACCTCTTCATCGCAACTCGTTGTCGACCGCGCTTCTTCATCATTGTTAAATTCAATTATTTTGGTCTTATCTCGTCGTGTTTATGCAAACTAAACTCATGCGCTTCTTGTTCCTACCGTTTGTGTACCGCACGGTGATCTTGCCACCAGCAGGGTGCTACGGCTAGCCGCCTTGTTCGTTAAACCAACCATTGTCTTGCTTTCCAAGAGATTCTACCTGTATCACGTTAATCGAACGATATTTGTCACTGCATCTTCAACGACGCCTAACCGGTTGGCGGTTGGTAGTTTGGGACAAGCTACCAACCTGTAAAAAGGGCACGGGCCAATTGTACTGTGGGGAAGCCCGTCAGGTGAGGACGGGACAAATAACAAGGGGCTTAAAAACCTACCTCAAAATACCAACCTGATGGGCAGCCAAACACAGCCCTAAGGATTAACAGAAAGTCTCCCAGTTTGGCCCTTACGGTGAATAGGACAGGGAAAGAGAAAAGAGATGAAGTTTAGTAAGAAAAGAGAGATGATATAAGAGAAAAAAGATAAAGAGGTCCTGGAGAGGGGCCTAGGCTGGGATATTCCATCTATCTTTCTATCTACCTACTCTACTTCTCTCTTTTTCTCCATCCATCTCAATTTAGGGCGCCTACAACAGATCAGCTCGACTTATGTAGCTATACTTGAACTGACTGACTGATTGGCTATGGCTACGATAGCTCAACAGCATCTGCCAGACTGACCACCCAGTAATACTAACTGTGATACCCAGGCAACAAGGAGAAGAACAGTCAGGAAGCTGGGAGGGCGAAGGAAGGTGGCTTATATATAACGAAGAACATTAGGTACTGATATGTACCTTCCACGGCTACGCAGTCCGTCTCCATAATCTGGCAGGCCATTTGAGGGACCGCTACCCAGATATCAGCCATCGAGCCCGCAGCGACCCCGGGCAATATCACAAGGGCCTGCTGCCAGCGCTGCTAGAGGAGGAGCCGAGAGACGATCAGGTGACCCAACACGGCCCGTCTAACCCTGCCGAACCCGTCGAGGGTCTCCCCATCACCGGGGTTTCGCATGCACATGGCCGGGCCAGGATACCTCACGCGGAGCTGGAAGTGCCTGCGCATGCATCTAGCAAACATGACGTAAAGGCAGACAAAAGGAAGACACAGGAGGACCTCTGGGCCAGCGTGCATCTGCAGCGATTCTTTGGCAGGCCGAAGAGAGCGATCCGTTACTTTTGTGTCCGGACAGTAGGAATAGGAGACGAAGCAGGAGAGAGTGAGGTGGGACGAGTAAGAGAAGATGGAGACGGGGTGTCCCGGAGACAGACGTAGAGATTGGTATACATGTTTATTAACAGCTATCGATAGCCATCACTGAGCGGCATGCAGGCGGGGCTCTTGCGACCTTTGATCGCTTCGACAACATGACCAGTGTGTACCGTGAGATACCTCTCATAATAGCCCATAGCTGAGTCAACTCCACCCATAATTGAGACGATGAGGTATACCCTGTTTTCCTGTTCCTGATTGTCGTCTACGCGTAAATTATCCTTAACATACCTCTCTCGCAAGTATATTTCTACTGCTGGTACATCCTTATAATTCCATGCTATGGCGAAGGATTATACCCATTTTGATCGAAGTTCGGCTGACGCGGTACTGATGCGCGCGAACATGTACTCCAGTCTTTTTCTTCACCATATCGACACTTTCTACTGTAATCATTGACAGAGATTTGATTGTAACAGTCCTTACAAAATGATGCTTCACGATATTACGCGAAGTGGGTGGAATCGCTCGATCGCGAGACGGTAAAACGTCTCGGTTTAGCCTCAACGCTGCCTCATGAGATTAGCAAATCCAACAAGTAATATCCCGGAACTCAAGAAGAAGGATTTGAGTTTCGGTCCCCGGTTACATCTGGCTTTAGTTTATACGCCTCTGTTCGGAACGAGTTCCATTATACGCTGGAGTTGGGATGGGCGAGAGTTGACAGCCCATGGCAATCTGAGATGATGCCACCCTGTCATGTTCATTTTATCTCCTGGATAGGTCTCTTGTAGCGAGCAAGGTATTGTGTGCGATCGAACAAGTGTAGTCGTAATTACAATAAGTTGATACCCACGTAATCCGCCGCGCAGCTGGGATAGGTTAGCACGGACGAAGACTAGACATGGGACGAGATTCAGTTCGACCTCGGTACAGTGAATGAATATTCGATATGTTTCAAGTTTATTCAAACCGTCTCACGCTCCAAAATGGAAGAATTGCGCCGAAGCCAGAGGCTGGTCCCAATTCTGCTTTCAATACAGTTACTGCCTCGCGTAACGCCAAAACAATGCTGCTATCCGCCATGTCGCAGCTTTCTTACAAGAGTTTGCTATGGAGACGGTTTGCAGTCCTCACACAGAAGATAGATATCCATTGATGGTCATTAATAACGCATAGTATGTGCGAATCCGGCAGCCTGAAATCTACCGATAGGATAGATAACCTCGTCACGTAGACTAGCTGCCCGGTTCTCCGTTGTTGAACAAGAAGAGAGATATGCAAGCCTCACGTATCTTGAATCCCACCGAGCTATCCTCCGGACCGTCACTAGATCCTGGGTAAGCTGTTCAAGTCCCTCATGGCTTTGAAAACACAATTCACTCTTAGACGGACGACGTGGTCTGTCAGTCCATGGCACGCCAAATGGGCGATGTGGCAATACTCTAGGCTACGGAATAAGTCGTTAGTGTCAGGGTGATCATGTGTTCGTGCTGTGAAATGTGTGTCAAAGACTTTCAAGATATCTATTATTGGACCTGTTTTCCTTTCCTTTTTTCTTTTCTTTTTTCTTTTTTTTCTCTCCCTCTTTCCTCTATCCTTTTGCCGCTTCATTCTGCATTCCCTTCTTGTTCATTCATTACTCCATCGAACACCTCAAAAACGGAAAGTTCAAGAAAGAACAGCATGGTTTCTACACTCATTCCCTATGGTCTCTAGACGTTCGTTCGGGGCCCATTGTGAACGAATACATAATGGACATTCCGCGATGTGACAAGCCTTGTTCTGACTCTCTTCACCGCTATTAAAACACTTGCCTGTCGCCATCTCGCCACCCAGCTCTCCTGTAAGATAGGCTCTTGACTCAATTCGGATCGTGGCAATCACGAATCAGGCATGTTAGGCAAAAGATAATGCGTAGGTCAGAAATGATTTGCTATGGATGCGTGAGACGCCCTCTCTCGTTCCTGATACAAATCGCTCATATGATAAGCCGATTCGCTGTGTAGATGTCTACCAGGGAGATGGCGTTTATGGGTAAGAGGAATCGACAATTCGTATACTTGAGCCTGTTCTCCAGCTCAAGGGAATTGAGTTGGGTCTTACCTCGTTCAGCAGTGGTCGTTTTGACTTAAATATCTATGGCCCACAGAGGAACACATCGGTTGGAAAACGTCTCGCACAAGCGAATGTTTACCTGCAAGACCCCTCAGCCGTGCGACCAGGACTGCCTTATAGGAATGCGCAGAGGACCAAGTATCCTGGCTACATGCTCGACAATCCCTACATCGCTCACAACCTATGGGATAGAGCATTTGAACGGCCGGATATCCAGTCGTGGTCGACAGCAGACGTGAAAAGAATGAACAAAAGCGAACGGCGGCCAGCCAGAACATTCGACCATTACAAAAGACTACCTGTCGAGATACGATGTATGATCACCGCTAACCTTACAAGTGGCGATATGTTCAATTTTTTAAGAAGCCACAAGATGCACAGCACGATATATCCTCTACCCGCCGGCTGAACAAGACTGCGTGGGATCGATGGTTCAGACATTACAGGTGGCTTGACAAGATGGTTACTCGAGGGTACCAGCCTGCCCTGATAGGGAACCCCAACAAAAGTAAAGACCATAAAAACATACATTTCGCTCTATTGTTGGTGGGCCAGAGAGAACCAATGGATTGGGCCCGTGACAGCATCGAGCTCATAGAATCCCTGAAATGGCAGGAAATGAACGAATATGCAGTCGCGGCGCCGGGCTTTGCACATTGGCCAACCGTTTGGGAAGACGCAGCTTCAAAGATACCCTAACATACACGATAGTCTGCGCTTGTCAGCTTTCCATACAAATAGGCAGATTTCGGTGTTGAAACGTCGAGGTAAAGTAGTAAAGGATTGGGATGCCCTGATGTTCATGTTGTATTACCAACCAGCCAAACATGAGTCACACCCTGGTACTGGTTGGCATGTGACCATAGCACAGATTCGAACATTCTCAGACTCCTTCCAAGTTCGCGATGCAAAGCAACCAATGTACAAATGGTATTTTGAAGGACGCTAACAGAAGAAATGGTGGGTGAAAAACGAGAATGGAACTCGGTATAGGGTATGGGACACGCTGAAGGTCGATGATTGGACGTCAATTGTACTTTACTTCTTCTTCGTGGGAAGCAACATGAAACTGAGTTTTTTCACCTAGGAGATATCTGTAGAAGAGATAACCTTGTACTTTCGTTATGCTACGAAGCCTGTTGAATCTCATTCCAATCATGAATTACTCTCCCAAGGCGGATTGCTGTGCGGTGAGCGGAACCACTAAATTTGTCAGGTCGTGGCGGGGCTGTAGTTGATGGGTTTACATCATGTGACTTTTTTGTTCTTGAACTGAAATTGGCCAAACGGCAAAAAGTGAGGAAGAATGAAAATGGACGTTGAGTAAAATTAGTCCCTCCAGGCCCACCTGCTTTGTGATTACTGGCCCTCCCCAGTCTCCCATGTCTTTACACCAACACGTGGTTCTACACTCAGCTTGATGTACGCTGTGTTATGCCGCTGCTTGACCCGTGTATCCGAATGGCGCTGTGTTTCATCCAAAGCTAGTTTCCGCTTGTAAAGAATGACCGCCTTGACATCTCTTACCGCGGCTGGGAGCCTTGGAATGTATTCGGATTGTTTCGTACCGAGGTTGCGACTAGCCTTCCATACCCAATTTCTTCGGGATGAACGTGAACCCGCTGCAGATGCAACCAAAGACGACTGACTCCTCTTGAGGATGCATCCCATTAGGAGAGGTTCCAGACACACTTTTGTAGTTGGATGGTTGAGTTGTGGACTAAGAAGGAGAGCAGGCCAGCAATGCTTAGTAGCCGCTGACTTGACTCTCGTTCGTGGTGTGACCATATGGGCCGTTCATAGCCGTAGTCGGACGATTGTAGGCCTGTAGTGTTCATGTGGTTGAACGCAGAAGATCGGAAGATGCATCTTGAAGCAATGCGTTATTGATCAGGGGTGCAGGTTTCAGCCCCTTTGGATGTGCGATAGCACTTCTGCTGCCGTTCACAAACTGCGATCTACGCTGCGCCTGCTTAGCCTCTTTGCACGTTGCCTTCCGGATCGTGATTTGGTAGCTCTCGACTTCCAGCCGAAACAGGCATCGAAGGAAACCAGGCTGTGTTCCATGCCGACCCACAGGGCAGAGAAAGCGTTTCGTTGGGCTTTTATTATTGTTATTCGGCGTTCGTCTGCACAGACCAGTGGCATCGCCTACAAGGTCGCGAACCCTTCTCGTGATTCGAATTACTTAAATAGCCCTTCATAAGCCTTGAGCTTGAAGTTTGGACACCCACACATTTGTGTAGCTTAAAGAACAGGCTTTTCCATAATCTAGCTAAGGGCACTATCAGCATGGGTAGAAACCTTGTTATTTATTATAATGACTCCATCGACTCGGACAACCTCGCTGCCGCAATGGCCTTGTGGAAGGCGACATACCAGAGGCCAAACACTCGCTTGATTTGGATCATAGAGCCTCGCCAGGTGGGCTTTGGGCTATCTATGACAGTAGAACAAGTATCAAAGTGTAAGGACTTGATACAAAAGCACTTTGGATCGCTTGGGAATCCCTTCAAGGTGCTTTTGAGTGGACTTATCAACCAGACGGATCTTGATAATATCAAAGCTGTCACACAGGTTGATCGCCAGCTGGTACCCTCCCCTTTCCAAATACCCTACTATGAATTTCACTGACCCAAGGGCAGCTGCAAATGGCTGTAATGCCGGATTACGATTCACGAGAACATGCCGCGTGTCATGGACGCCTTACAGCTTGGGACTTTGCTTCTTGTTTGGCCGAGTGGTCGAAGAATGCCCCCAACCAAGTCTTCGTGGATTTTGAGAGCCTAGATGAGATTGAAAATCCCGTGAATCTCAACTTTCATCATCATGAAGAGCTTGTCAACCGGAGCGCAGACGAGCTGAAGGCATACGATAACATTATGAAGGAACCTCTTGCACAGCGATCACGGAGCCTACAAGACTGGTACGAAGGATGCGCCAAGAGAATCGAGCAAGAGGAATGCAATTCGAAGACTTCTGTGCAACCTCTTAACTTGAAAACTGTTTATAATGCAATCGAAACTGCAGCAAGTGTTCGTTTCTTTGGGGGCTCTTCTTTGAGGATCTTGCGGCAGTTTCTTGAGAATGGCGTAGCTGGTAAAGTCAAGTGCCATCTGCAAGTGGTATGTATCAGTTTGTGGTAGTTCTGACTATGGTACTCACTAACAATTACCAGGGTTCTTGCGACATGTCGGCGAATCTATTTGCAAATCAGTTCAATATCGCTCTCAACAGAGAGGCTGCCAAAACAGTGCTTAGTCGATCAACAGAGTTCTCAAAGTTTACCGTTGTCCCTTCACACACTGCACAGAGTATGAAATACTCAGCGTTGGGTCTGAAGGACGCCGGAGGTCATTGCCTAGAGAAGCGAATCTTGGGCTTTAACTGTCGCGAAGACCCTTTCAAGATCGCCACGAATGTTGTCTCGTTAGACGGCCAATATTCCGACAAAGCATACGCGATGCCGGACTTGACCACATTCCTATGTGCGCTCATTCCTGGCTATATGGGGTCGAAGTTGGAATTTGTAGAAGTTGAGGAGGATTCCAACGGGACGATTCTCTTCAAACCTTCTAACAAGGGAATTAGGATGTACAGTTTAGGAGAGCCAAAGACATTCATGCTGGACGAGATCTTCGAGAAAATGGCAACAGACGAAGTGCCACATGAGCAGCCTCGACATGGTAACGGCGTCCTCGAAGGCAATTGATTTTTTTCCATTTCTTCTTCCCTTCTTTTCTCCTCTCTTTCTTTTCTCCTTCCTTTCTTTTCTCCCACCGCTTCTCCTGTTCATGGACAAGTTCAACACTCTACAATTGCACCAGACGTTCCGAGATCTTTCAATTTAGGGATGAGTTATAATAGCAGCCATAGATAATAGACAATTCCGAAACGTAACAGCAAGTCGACGCAACAACTTCGTCCTGGGGTTGGGTACTTCGACCTCATCTCGATGCATACCAACAGCCAAAGAAGATAGTCTTATCATTTACCAGGATCATAGATGTTAGCCGCACAGGCTCAGGATTTATTGTAGACACATAAAACTTCAACATTGGACCGTCTGTTGCCCTGCGTAGCAAACTTTCCGTATCCACTGCTCGTAAAATTCACTACTCGCAAGGGAGCATATATTGAGGCTTGTTGAATATCGGATGACGATGAGTGGTGCAGTTTTAGAAACGACGTCTACAAACTGACAATCTTGCACTGTAGCAAGCCAGTCAGTCACATCGTTGTCAGCTTTTGAGTTTTGAGACAAAGCTTGGAACTCGAACATACCGTTCGGTCGGTTCTGCTTCCTACGTTCCTATTATTGAACATCTCCTGTGAGTCATGTTTATCAGACACAAGTCTTTTGAGTCCTAGTACTATTGTAGCTCATACATTCAGCCTTTGATCTTTCCATCGCGTGTGTAAAACGTCTCTCTGATCTTGTACAAACGGCCGAAGATTCTTGAACTGGCCCGCATCTGTAGCATGTAGTCCAACAGAGAACGTTTTGTACAATACTGCGGCACGTCCTGACAGTCTCTACCTCCTTTCCTCCAACGCGGCAACGACGAATATGATGTAGCCAAGACTTTGCCAATGGGGACGCTTATCTTGTAACGTGTATCAGGCGTCAGACAATATGTCGGGAGTGCAGTGAATAACAACGGAGTTATTTCCATATCTGTGCCTGATTCCTTGTCGAATCCTTTTCTACGTCTTTCCGTCACACCGCCGTCGAACCTTTCCCCGTGCCTGTTTGTGGCATGGCCGAAGGGATTGGGCAACCACTGAAACGCTGTGATCTAGGTTTTCAAATTTCTGCTCGAGTTTGGACTGTTGTTTGTAGCTAACCGGCGGTGCATGGGCTGGCTGGCAAGGGGTGTAGATGACAATCTCGTCTGTTTATTCTCGCCTCGGAACACTTCAAGTTTCGCCCAGCCTTTGAGAATGGAAGGCCGATACCATACCCGCTTCCAGATCCTACCGCGCCTGCGTGTTCAGCAGTCTTTGCGAACAACAGAGGCAGCTATGACCCGGTTCGAGATAAATGGTCTCCCAATATCACCCCTGGTCTTAGTGGCTATCAACCAGCCACCATTCCAGACTCAACTCAGCAAACCAAAATCTCGGCAGGAGGACAACAAGATAGCAGTGCTCCTCAGGAGGTTCCCGGCCCAATTGTTTTTCGGTTAAAGTGGTCTGCGGAGCGCCAAAAAGGGGTGGAGTGAGTAGTCGACGTACATCTGAGTTTAGTGTTGAGGGAAAGCGAAGAAGTTAACCGGAAAGAGACACTATGGTCTTTTCAGCTCAGGGGCATCCTCGGGAATGCAAATCTTTATCCCTAACGATTCTGGGCCCATAATAGTTTCCATGCAGCGGCAAGCAATTATGATTCAGGCTGTTGTAACTGACAAGGCCTTCTCCATGGAATGAATAGGACTGTGTTATGCGAAAAACCCTTCTTTGATATCATAACTGGACATCGTGGTGAGCTGGAGTTGTCGATCGGATTTTAAAGGGACATCCTACCCTACGTGCGGCCGCTCCGCTAGAAAGCTCAGGCATCTTTATCAGGCGACAACTACGAAGCAAAAGCTTTATACAAGACATCGAAGGATGTTTTATCGCTGCTGTAATCAATTATCGCTCTCCTCCTGCAACAAGTAATCACTGCCTAAAACCGCTCTGACCACCCCCCACAATCCCCTCAGCGGCCATCCGGTGATCGCTGTTGACGCCATATGTTTCTCGTCCTCATCGACATGGACTTTAACCTTGTCATACACATTCGGTAGGTTCGAAGCCCCATACTTTGCCCTTAGCTCATCATATGACTTCTTGTCGTACTGAGACCAGAACTCAGCCTCTTCATAGTACGCATGAGCATAAAGCCATTTCCCCCCCACACTCTTGCACTTTCGGCTCCAGCGCTCGGTTGTGCCGAATAACATCTCGTCTATTTCCCTGCAGCGAGCCCCAAATACCAAAGTTGACGAGATCAGCCGCGCCAGGCTTCCCGAACTCGGCATGGAGACCGTAGTCCGAGTTTTGGTCGTCGCGCCGTACGCGCAGCGGGCATATCCAGAGAGAGTACATACCATGCTCCTTGTCCAACCAGTCCTGGAACTCCAAAGCATGGTCATAGGGGACCCCGACATCCTGCACCATGTAGTAGTCAAAGAGCCTGCTCGTGTGACCGGCAGAGTACATGACTCGCACCCGGAGGAGGGGATCCAGGATCTATCGAGTGAAACGATTGAACGGGGTGATGAAGTACTCAAAGGCATATTTGGCGACCCAGAAACCGCCTCGATCGTATCGGAACAGGTAGTCCCTCAGTGGGATATAGTCAACGACACAGATAACCGACCCGTTGCGGAGATCTTCCTGTACCCTTTCGCTGTGGAGATAAAACTACTCATCCTCCCTGCGACTCAGGTATCTTGGCACCGCACCCACTGGTATCTTGTCCACCAGACGTCCGATGCATATCGCGGCAGTGAATTTGGAGTAGACTATGTCATCGACGTAGTCGTTCTCCATCTTATCGCACTCGTCTTTAATGACTTCGACCATCTCCCGAGCACCGCACGTGACCTTGTACCTAAGCTCGACAAACGGTTTTGCGTCTTTTAACTGAACTTCCAACAAAGTGACGACACCGAAAGTTCCGAAGCCCGAGGTGGCCCCCCAGAATAGATCTACCTTATCCTTCTTGTAAGCGGCCTCGATCGTTCCGTCGGCAAGGATGATCTGGATCCAGTAGACGGTAGAATCAAGGGCTCCGTATCGAAAAGAGCTACTCTCTCCTGACGTCCCGGAAAAGCCACCTCCGACGGTAATGGCAAGAAACTCCATCACGACCAGCGGGACGAGCCCGTACGGCAAAGTTGCGTCTACCGGGGCTTCCATGGTCACATTCGGCTAGGCGAGAACTGTCTTTACGCCTTCGTTCATCTCCAAGACGCGGTTGAGTTTGCTGGTGTTGACAGTGTTGTCAAGACGACGATTGGACTGTCGTGTGCTATTGGCCGATCCATGGTATAGTCGAAAAGGCTTTCCCTGAACGTGGAAGCTTTCGACTGCCTCTGCAACGGACTTAACGGCAACGTCATGGGCATCCATTGTGAAAAAGATCGTCGGCGACATCAAACCTGCCACTTGGAAAACGAGCACAGTTCCTCAATTGTCGTGTGCTGATCTGGCTGGACACAAATTCAGGTCAGCTCTTCTCCTCAAAAAGTCCGCAATAGTCTCTCGGTCAATGCGATGTCAAAGACGCGCTGCAAAAGATTGCGTCCTTCAGTATCCAATCAAGAAGCAAACTTTTCGGATGTTTGTCAGCCAAAGGAAAAAACTTCGACGCCTTATGTGGTGACGGGGTACCTGCAAACTTCATGGTAGAGTGATGTGGAGCGTCACGAAGAAGGGGAGGTCCGGCATCTGGATCCGTATAGGATATATCAACACAGAAACACTAGATTGGAGTCACTAGATCCAAGCCGTTCCATTATGCAGCAATTACCTAACACTCAAACGTTCCCGTACAAATGCAATGTCCGGATTTGCCCTTTCCCTCTGATGAAGGCGAGCGTGCCGGGGCTAGCGATGGCGGCCAAAATCAGAGGCTGCTGACCACAGCACGTGCCCAGTTCAGTTCTAATGCGAAAGGTGCAGCCGCCGACAATCTGTTTTCGTTCTGGCTCACGTGACGTTTCGCAGGATCTATGGTTTCACGGATGGCAGGAGGAAATCCAAGGAAATGCCACAATCTCTACAGTATTGACCGAAATTGATCATACATTTGCATCATACTACATCACAGTCTTTGATGTGATTAGATAACCTATAGGACGTGGTAGATACAATTTATCCTTCTTGGAATCTTTATGCTTTGGCAATCTCTTAAAAGGTTGGTGTAGTCAAAGGAGTCATGATCCATTTTCCGAAGTGTAACTATATTCAGGAACCTCATCTGATGGCTCATGTCCTGCTCTCTTCCGCTCCTCAATTTGACCGTGAGCGAGCCAGTTTCGAAATTGGTAGACCAATCACCCATTTCGCCTCTGGGTTGGGTAAATCTCGTGGTAGGATGGTGGGCAGTTATTCTTCTTGAATCGACAAGAGCACCACGGTCCCTTGTTGTGTATATCAGGGGCTTTGTCCCACTTCAGGCATGCAATGACTCCCATCAAATTCCACTTGGATGTATCCCGATGTAGCGAGACTGCTTGCAGGCTTTCCAAAAAGCTTGATATCCTTTCGTAGGTATCGCTCTCGTTGCAAGGGCGAAAGCTACCAAGGGAATCAAGAATTTTCTGGGGCTCAAGTGCCTGCATCTCTTTAACAGTGACGGGCTCGCCTCGACTGTTCAACACTTTGGGTCTTGCCCACAGCCAAGCATGCGCAACGAGAGAGATCAGAAGTCGACGTCCACCAACGTAGATCTTTTGGTCGTCTGTTTTGGCTGTACATCCTGGCGAAGAAATAAGCTTGGCGAAGAAAATTGATGCATTCTGTGCACGCACTTTGAAAGAACCCTCTTCCATCGCTTCAAGAGAAAAAGAGCCGGCCTCATCCAAGAACAGTGTGGAATCATCGATCCATTATCCACTTTCTTTGAGCGCCTTCAATGCATCCAAAGCCTTTTCCTTCATCAGTCCTGGCTCGATGTAAATGGGCGTGCAGGCTAGTCTGTTGGGCTGCATAGTATCGTCAGAGTATAGGGGTGCAGAGAATTGTCAAGGTCAGCTATCCAGATGAGCACAAGAGGCCAGTTCAAAGCCGGCTTATAATTTGGCTTTTCAGCTATTTATGATCTACATGTCGGCCTGCGGATACAAGTTACATATCTTCAAATACCCACCAAACCCGTAACGTCCAACGCTGGCTTTCAGCCCCTCTTAAACTCTCTGGTTAAGGATGAATGACGCTGGAAGTCTAAAACATTTGCAAATACCCAAAGCGAAAGTACTGTAGTGGAGTTCCATAAGTATTGAAATGGTCTCCGATTTGACCCGGACCTGTCGTAGACATCGTGCCACCGACATATCTTGATAAACCAGCCATCAACAGACGAACGAGTAACGCCATACTCGATGCTTGATACAATGACCCGACGCCATTGACAGTCCCACGGTATTTTAGCTAGTTGAAAGGGGCGAAAGTGAAAGGGAAAGCGCAGGGCATGATCCCTTCACGTCGCTCGCCACGTCTGGAAATGACCGCGAACCAATACACTCACCTCGCCATTGCAGGAGAGTATCATGTGGATTTTACGATCTGATATGGAGTAATATGCAGGTTGAGAAACTATGTTATTCTGTCCCTTCTTTTGATAAACCACATCTTCCTCATACTCCGTGCAAGAAAGCAAAAGCCGATTATAACGTGGAGTACTGTAGCCAATGGGCAAATGCTGCTTTCTGTCTCCTGATGCTCGCTTGCAGCTGACATACTTACATGTGCCACTGGCCGCTAGCAGTTCCCAAGTTTTTGGCGCTCGGGGTAGACACATCCAGTGGTTTCCAGACATCGACTTCCTAGATAGTTGGCGGCATGTATATCACGCCGGTTTGTCTAGGCGGAATTAGTAGTGCTTGACAATAGGGATCTAACAACACTGGTTCCTTGCATGTATAAGTATGTAAGAGAATGACTATTTGCTAAATGGTAATGCTTTCGTCATTGTAGAACAGCCACAGTCCCTGCAGGTCTGACAAAGCTCGGCAAGCTATTCTCACAAACTAATCTCTGAAGGAATATCCGGTGAGCATCCTGCGCACCTGTTTCTCTTTTTCCTTTTTTCTTACTACTGTACACATTTCACAGCATCTTGACCTCCTTTTCCTGCTTCGGTGTTATCATTAGAATCGTTATTATCACTTTCAGTGTTAGGGTACAATGCTATCGACTGGTTGACGGCTTGGCTGAGTGGCTTCCGTTTATTGCGTATTATGATTTGTAGTCAAATGGTGAATCACATCTGTGGGTATTCAGAGACAGCTCATAGGTAAGATGCCCCGTTTACTGGGGCTGAAGAGAGCAGATTCAAGAGGGGAAACGCCCGAGCACGGGGACAGGACGCAAACGCTGACTTGCAGATAAATCCAACTTCCATTAAATGTAGAGCATAGTACCCCAAGCCCTCCAACAGAACGTACAGAAATACTAGTTACATTGTAAAGGAGCATGGGTGAAGCTTAGTAGTATCTCCTCAACTCTGTGTCACACTTTTAGTTCCTGCGGGCTCTTCCTGAGTGTATGTTGAGATCGCTTGCTTCAAACTTTCCTCTCCGTGATGATCCAAAGGGCAGGTTTTTGAGTAAGATTGAAAGCCCAGATCTGGCAGTATGGATCTCAGATAATACTGTGCGTCTCGTTTCTCTTCGTCTGCGTCAAAGAAGCCTATAGGCCCTGGCCAACTTTGAAACAAATCATGGTCGTCGACCTTTCGGCCCAGTCCATGAATAAAAACGGGGCGACGCGAGAAATTCAACACAAAATAAGCATATGTGTCAAAAATCCCACGATCAGGACCAACAAGAGATAGCGGCGAGGTCGAACTTCCGTTCTGCCATCGCTTGATAAAACCGTGATCCCAACAATCCTCAAAGATCCTTTCCCACATCTCTTCCGCGTATTCATTGACGTTTACCACGAGGGAACTCACTTTCCTATAGCCCTGTGGGCTCCGACAATAGTTGGCGATGCGATGAAAGGGTATAATTGTTGGGACAGGACCGTCTGTTACCGAGCAAATGGGCCCGTGGCTCATCGTTACCGTTCACTTCAGGTGTTCCGATAGTGACAGTGGACCTTGTCATGTTCACTACAGGGTCGTGAGAATGGGTGCAGCCTTCAGAAGGTTAAAGAAGAAAAAGGAAAACGGTTATCTGGTTGAGGATTGCAATATAGCTGCCCTCGTATTTTTATCACTCGTCACTCGCTCTAGGTAATTTTCGACACGACAGAGAGGAGGAAGTGAATAGAAGAAATCTAGAAGGATGGCCAGGACTCTTCTGCTTTGTGCTGGGGAAGCTGATCTATTTAAGCTGTCCTCTTGCTTTGCCGAGACTTTTGGCTGAATCAACAGACCTACGCCGGGTCATATTAGGCAACTGCTTTTGGTTTCAGTGCCCACATAGGGTAGCAGCTCAACTACGAACGGTGAGGACAGCCTATCCTGAGGATGCATTGCTGGTGCCTGACGGCTCGTTTATGTTGTTGGTGTATGTCCCAAACTACTTGCCGGCACGTACCTTTTTCTCCGTGGTCACTCCAATCACGGCACGGAATTGTGAGATATCAACCTTGAACCTCATAGACGTACAGATGGTTACCTCTACCTAGGCAGGTCTTCTGGAAGATCTCGACGGCGGAGTTCGTTCGATGTCAGTCAAACATCCACAGCGTAGCCATTGCCCCGCAATCCTTCTCTCCCCGAGGACGGCATAAGATAGTCAGTTACATTCCTAAACCACCCGTATCATTGTTAAGTCGGATTTCTGATATTGAGGGCTGATAGGGCTACGTTTGATCTGTCCACGGACATCAAAACCCTGGCACAGGCGCGCCAATATGCATCGCTACCTGAGTTTGCGTTCCTTTTTACCCGAAGAGTGAAAGTGGATAAGCCCCTTACGCCACATCTGAAAGGCTTTGTCGGGCTCGTTAGGAGACCTAAGGATGAAATGATGGGAGAGAGTAGCCTTGTCACTCATGACACCGATTGGCCCCCCTGTCTACTCTTTCACCTTGTCATTGGTCACCATGGCTTAATAGTTCCGCGTATTCTCGTCATGATGATTGGTTACACAAATGGCCAAGATGTTAGTCATCGAATACGGGATATGGTCTCACAGCGGGAACGTGATCAAAACAAAATGCGATTGTCTCGAATCAAAACAACAACTTTGCATCGGTGTCTCTGCCTGTCCAACATTCTTATTCCCTCTCATGACACATGTTTCTTTTTGACTGTTTCGGCAACGAACCAGGCTTCACATCGACCTCTGCTGACTTCCACTCAACCGCCCGATCCAGTTACCTGGCCTCCGAACTAACATTTCGATCGTGACGCGTCCGAAAAGATAACGGAGATCGAACCGAAGTGCACCATGGGCTCCCAGACCAGAGAAGCCCTATCTCAAGACTACCTCGGGCTCTGGGAACAATTCTGGAAATACTGGTGACAAGACTGGTAACTATTCGAAGAAGTGTTGGAAGAAGGCTTGAAACAAAGCTTGGAACAATCCTGGCCCTCTATTGTCGAGAGGCGGAAAGCCAAACAGACCTCAAAGATGCAAGAGGAAATGGCGTTTGGGCTATTCGACATATTTGGAAAAGAACCAATCGAATAACTTCTTTCAAATTGGTTCGCTTGTCGAAAAGCACTTTCGACTTCTGTCCAAGAGCAAGGTAAAGTCTGGATCAAAGATACCATCACAAATCCTAACATTTTTCTTCGAATAGAAGGGGCCGAACATACCCCCAATGCCGATCTAACAGCATCAGAGTCTGTCGCAAAAAAGCCCACTGCAAGTCCCCCGGACACAGCGAACGAAGGAGTAGCTCAGACTGCCAACCGAGAACCGAGTGACGAGCTGTTCGCCAACGCTCGACAAAAGAGAGCGGTGCCAACTGCGTTCTCAAATTCGCCAACTGCCAAGCGGAGATCTGACAGGAGGGCGGAGTTTGGAGCGGCAGATACCACCGCGTCGTAGCCCGAAGGCGAATTAACCCAGGTGGAGAGTCAGCTAGTCTGCAGGTTCCTCTGGAATGACTGTTTCCCGGCTTCCTCGTGTTGGTTATGTCCTTGTCAGGGGGTTAGCAAATCACCCTCCGTCTTCCCCTTTTTTTTCTTGTGGTTTTTTTCTTTTGTGCTTCACCTTCATGTCACTCTGAGGGCGTATATCCTACGTCCTATCGTCTTTTCCTTGGTTCCGGGGTAGCGAGAGCCGATTTTACCCACCCACCCATCCGCTTCACTTACGCCCCCTATCGTATCTCATTTAAACAATCACTACTCTGCTCCGTCTTCTCACGTTCTTGTTTTTCTTTACTATATAGTCGTTCGATGCCCACTACGATAAAAAAAAAAAGCGTTTGACACGCAACAAAAAGCAGCTTTGTTCCCCTTCAACTATAATCCCTCTTTTTTCCCTCGTTTCGTTCAATCGAATTACGCCCTGCCTACTACTTCTCAGCATGGTCCAGCAACCCCTTCCGGCCTCGGACGCCGCTTTATCTCCTCGACCTTCATCTGTTGACGTCGTCCTGGGTTCAAAGGTCGAGCCTTGGCTTACAGCAACACTCGAGCGCATCAGTCGAGGCGAACGTTCTCTCAACTCTGCGTTTCAACATCGGACATATCTTAGCGAAACTGTCTCATCGCCAGGCGCCATCTGGACGTTGACCTCGCTTATGTTACCTACGACGCCCGAGTCCGGCCTCAAGCGGGATGCTGACAACCCCCTGGTTGAGGCTATCATGAACTACGAGATGGTCTACGTTGAGGCTTACATCGTTCACATCGACATGTTTTGGAGAAACGAGGTTACCTACCAGCTCACGAAAGACACCATCGATGCTTTGGTTGAGTACCACAAGGAGATCCATTGCGTCGATACCAAGGCCGATACATACGATTTCATCGGAAAGGAACAGCAATGTAAGAAGCTTCACGATGATTTCGTCCAGGACATCAATAAGTTTGTTTTCCGAACCCATGTCACAGCCCTCGAAGGTCTTGAGGAGGAGGGTGCTGGCGAGCTTCTCTGCGGGAAGAGCGACAAGGTCAAGGCCAAGATCAGTAGTCTTATGAAGCCTCTGGAACCTCCCTTACCTTCTTATGATGAACGAGCCTTCGAAGGATGTGCTTTTCTTCCCCCAGGTCAAAATATTTGCTAGACGTTTAAGGAAAGCGTAGACATGGCTTTATTCCAAGGACTACATGGGCTGGCAATTGGGTGATAGTGTAGAACAAAGACACTTCAGGTATACCTATTTTTGGAACTATCCAAGTTCCTGTCTCGGGGAGGCAGGATACAAGACATGTAATTAATCACATCGAGCCATCGACAAAACGATCAGAGGTTACGTTCCTTGCGTTTCAGCCAGGCTGTAATGCTATTTATTCTTGTTGCTCGTCAAACTTGCTACAACTGCTGTTCTCACGCGGGAAGATCTTCCGTAGTAGATAGGGAGCTCGCTGAGCCTTCGGCGCGACCGAAGAGGCCAATTGCCTCGCTAGTGCCCATGAAATCGATGACGACGGACTCAACAATCAGGAGAGGTGCATGGCACCACTCTTCACTATCCGAGAGTATCTCGGCTTCCACGTCATATTGAATCGTCTTGCGACTCAGGATGGGCGATATTGGTCATCCGACTAAAGGCCTTCACCTACGTACGTATGAGGTCTGTCAAACGTAAGCTGCTCGGAGATCGGGGTACACTAAGGGGCATATTACAAGGGAAGCAATGTGTTGCACGCAATAGAGAAAGATCTGCAATTGACTACATCAATATGAATTTCATGGTGATTGTGTTAGCTTTTCGAACATGTAGTAACTATCAACTGCTGTATCTGCATCTAACTAGTTAGGTCTGAGATCCTTCTCAATACCTTTCACATCTGGACTATGTCTACCATGTGGAAATTGGTTTCCCTAAAGGCCCTGTGGAGAATGTCAATGTGTACTTCCTATATGAACCTTCCAGATCATAATCGGGTGCCTGTGACATACTTATCAAACTCCATGTCAACAAAGATTCTCCATTGTTGCATGATTTCGCTCAAATCATATTGGGAACTTGTGCCTGGCTCAGGTTCGAGTGCTGGAGAATCGTCCCGACTGAACAGACGTGTTCCCTTTCTTTCATTTTCTACAATTCGGACCACACAGTCAAGCTTCTTCTTTTCCATGTAACGAAGATCCATGAAAGGGTAGCATATCAGGATGAGCTCGACATCCCGCCTTGTCAATCTTGACTTCCTCGCTAGATTCGGGAGTGCCTTTCTCCTTGTTTCCGGTATCTGGAACCCATCTTGTAATAGCGTGTGGGCAACAAAAAGAGATTTCAGGGAGGGTTCGCTCAAAAGTCCTTCAAGCGGGCGGAACGGCTTGCAACCCAAATTTGACGGCCTCTGCGGCATCTTAGTATTTGGTAGGCGGTCCAAGAATTCTATCATGAACTTGATGAGTCCACTCTCGTTAGGGAGTAAGTATCGTCGTAATCGATCTGATGCCGCTTTGTGAAGTGGAATCACGTCATTTCCCGGGTGCGCTCCATGCTGCAAAAGGAGCAAGCCTATTTCAAACTGCTTCAAACTGAAAGCTTGAGCGAGTGGTGATTCATACCAATTCTCTGTATCCAGCTCACATGAATAGCCTGGTAGATCAGGATTGGCGCCTCGCTCGAGTAGAAAGGTGAATGTGGCTAATGCATCATCCTCGTTTCCAGCCGAAACACTCAGCATCGCACAAGACAAGGGGTTCCAGCCTCCGCCCAGTCCGTTCGGGTCCATCCCTTTCTCGTCGACTAGTAAGACCACGATTTCTGTCAAGCCACGTAATGCAGCAGCCTCAAGAGCAGAGCTGCTTTTGTCACCGAGATCTGCTCCATGTTGAATAAGACTTTTCGACGTCTCGATGTGTCCGCCTTGTAATGCATGATCGAGGGGACCGTAAGTAAATGGTCCCAATGCCATATAGCGGCCTTTGATCAGATATTCGACAACTTCGGTAAGACCTCTGTAAACGGCGATATGAATAGCGTTAATTTTGTGGTTATGATCGAATGAGAAGTCTTCCGGGACGGAAAAGTACGGGGCCAAACGGGTAGGTACGATTTCTTTCCCGAGGTCGCCACCGGCCTCCAATATGGACTCAAAGACTTTCAAAACGTCATCCGGGTCGGGATAACGGCTGACAGATCTCTCGAGAGCCACACTTTCCCCATCAATATCTTGTCTGTAAAGGGGAGTAGAGAAGATTCCATGAAAGTGTTTGCTGCATATTGATAGTGAAGCCAAAGCAGGAATGGAAGAAAGACTGGCGATACTGAGCAGGATTTCGCTTGGGAGCTTGAGCATGCTGCATAAGTCCTCATGAGGAGTTAGTGGAAAGATTAAGTTAAAATTGCTTTGGCGGAACTGTCTAACTTCCTTTTTGTGAACACTATCACATGATCCCTACAGCTACGGAAGGTCTGATCGGGAAGTATAACAGGAAATTACTGGGGTATCCTGGTTGATAACAGAATGGTCCACATAACTCAAGAAAACTTGCATAATGGGATTAGCGACGTTAGCACTCGGGTGCATAGACGGCTGTCTTTAGAAACTCAATCAGGGTGGCTTGATACGAGTCGATTTCGCTATCACGAACTCACGCGAAATAAGAGGCTGTACAGTAAAGATCGCAATCGGTTGACCATTCTTGACACTCTTTGAGTTGTACGGCGCGGACGTTTTTGACGGTCCTGTTTTGCTTACACAGTAGGTGACCACTCTTGGCACAGTATCTTTGTACCCCTGCAAACGGCTTCGTCTACAGGCACTTCAATCGATGAGGCACCCTGCAATGCCTTCGCCGCAATATGGTCAAGAGATGGTCCGGTGACGAGATTCTGTTTCATGGGTTTATCTGAAAATCCTTTGTCGCGTGGAAGACTCTCGCCAATAGACGCGAAATTGGATCCAGAACCGGTCCCGAAAAGACGGTTTGAGGCGAAGACGTCAGGATCCTGGCGATTAGCTTTCCTGTTCTCCCTTATAACAATGGATATGACTTACTCGCATTGCTGTTATACATTCGGGAGAAGGGGACCTTTTCGGCTCTAGTTCAAGACAAACTGGACCCATGGACGACGGACTGGCCGGCGGGGAGAACATAGTTGAATCCATCGCAATACGGACGACAAAGATCATACAAAAATCGAAGTCGCTGTTCGCCAACTCCTACTGTCACGCTCGCAAATCTAGCAGAAATCTCTCAAATCGTCATTTCTCGTCTCGAGGGTTAAAACATTGCGGAAGGTCAGCTACCAACGGTGTTGCTTCCGGTGTTACGCACTATATGCGTAGGCTTTTTGGGAAGCTCTATGCGTGGTAGTTGTACGTTGTTGGATGCAGAAGGATGCTTTGGCTGCGGCTCGGCGGCTAATGTTGCGAGTGGACAAGGCTGTGCTGGTGACAGCGATAAGGAGCTGGGGATGCTAGGCTCAAGGTTCTCACGTGCAAGATAAGCGAAGTGAGCCTTGCGCTCATCACCCTTCGTGAAAGACATAGATTAATTCACTTTTACAGGTGATCTTTCGTGTCCTACACAGTTTAGCGAAGAGCCAGATGCGACGATACCTAGGCACCAAAACATGCGACACTGACATTAGGGTCACATGCCTGTCAAAACACGAATACAGACTGCGTGCGCACTCCGATATCTCCATTGGAGAATCCCAGGACATGATGCTACATAATACCATTAGGGTAAAACAGGATAATGGGAGGGACAGCAACAAACCACGCTGAAAAGGATTCTTGGAAAAAGAATAATATTAATTCGTAAAGATATTTCGCAGTCTATTAATACAAATTCACAACTTAATACTAACAAATGTGCCATATTGAGAAGAAGATCAAGGCTCACAGCCACCTATGGGCCTTGTCTGCGCATCGCCCGTGTCGATCGATATTGTAATTTGGGAGTCTCCATCTCGACGTCAATACCCTCGTCGACCTCCATTAATTTTGGATCCACCTCTATGGGCGCCATGGGATCCGGTGCTGAAGTGGGCTCTGCAGCTTCTAGCTTCGCGGGCTCCAGTTTGTTGTTCTCCTCCTTTGTGGGTGTGGGAGTTGGGCTGCCTTCCTTGAGGCCGGCCGACATCTCGCGACGCATGCTGATGGGTCGTCGTGTGCGGACCTTGCCCATTTCGCCTGTTTCCTTGGCCAGTTCAGGTTCTTCGCGTTGGACGCGCTCCATCTCTGTCTTGGCCATCTCGAGGACCTCGGTAAGTCGCTTCTGCACCTTGCTGATTTCATCATTGCAGTCTCCATCGCGCAGGAACTGGTGAGCACCGTGCTCGCACATGCTCTGCACAAATTCAAGACCCTTATCGAGATTATCGTATACATCGGGTGGTTGATCACCAGCACCGGGCCGTGCTATTGACATGGGGCCGAATCGCCTGCTGCTCATATATCGTAGCGAAGGGAGTGCGTCGTCGTTGTTGCCATCTTCTGACACGTCTTGCTCGGCTAATTTCTTGATCTGGGCGACTCTGGCGGCCATCTTAGCCATGCGAAACAAGTTTCGACTCGATGAGACGAATCGCACAAGTTCGTCAAAGAAGCCCTGAACATAACTATCGTAGTAAACAATAACCATGGTTCTTGTTCTGTAGGCGGCAGGGGCGTCGTCGTTGGACATCATAGATGGTGACTTGGGCTTCTTCTTGACTACAGCTCGTGCTCTAGCTTGCGCTGTCCTAATAATCTCTTGTTGTTGACGAATGGAACCGGGAGTTGGTGTGTGTACCTTGGACGTATTGGCTTTGACTGGCGTTTGCGCTCCGTTCTCGGCAGTAGCATCTTCGAGATTGTCTTCGTCGTTAGGAGCCTCGGCATTAACCACCGGACGGTCATCTTCAGAATTAAGTGTCTCGGTCGAGCCCTTATGGCGTAATGACTTTGTCTCCGGATTCCTTCCTTCTGTTGCAGCGACAGCGGCCAGCTCGGCTTGGCGTCGGTCGATCTGGCCGCTGAGGTCGTCGAGGCGCTGTAGCCAGTCTGGAACGTTGTTCTCAAGGTTTTTGAGAGCGTCCATGGCCATCTTGCTTTGATGTGGTTGAAGATGTTAAGTCAATCGAATGCACAGTGGAGCATGAAAATAAGTTTGAAGTAATATGATGTTGCAAAGCCGGCGATGAACAACTTCGAGCTTCCAGCCTGATAAAACAAGATGAGAGGTGAAAGAAGAACGAAATCCAAGAGTGGCTGTTCGTGGCATAGAGGCTTAAATAAATGTCTCACAAGTTCCAGAGGACGTATCATTTGATATCAGAGAAGCCGCCTGAATCTTTTCACCCTTCCCCTAGAATAAGCATAGCGCGTGCTTTACTTCGTCTGTTGGCTCGGATCGTCCTCATTTTTAGCGTGTTCTCGTCCAGTGGACTAGGGGACGGGTGTCTCATCGGCAATCCCGCGGACAGGGGTACAGCCATCTCAATTGTCACGCTACGCGTTCCTTACGCGCAACTGGGACTAGGGACGCCCACACCTAATACCTGGCTCTCCGAAGTACGGTGGTGCACTAACTTTGAGTTATGCATGTGCGATGCACCCACCTGTTTTCGTCCAGGCACACAACTCCAGTGGCTTGCGAGAATGATCCACATGCCCGAGACTGACAGACCCGAGACATCATGTCAACACCCAAAGGGGACTACTACTTTGCACGCGGGCGCTGACACATGGGGTTTAAGTGTCAGCAAAATGAGGTGCAAGCAATGAGTATTAAGCAGAGGACCTGCGTCTCGGCATTGTCCCTACTAAGTGCCAACACTAGACTAGCAACGGAAAGTCCCCAACTTAGTATTCTGACAGTCGCTACTACGATTCTCCTCGTGCTAATCAGTGCTGTAACCAAGTCTATAGCACCTTGGTACGTGACCTGTTAATGATGGGTGATCTCTTTTGTGAGACTCATTTCCTACTCGTAGCTGGCATGGGGCAGAGAACTGCACTGTCCTGAGACAGGTCGGGTGTACCCGCAACCTCAATTGCAAGACATGTTCAATTACGGCGCATGGCCTTCTTGACTAGAAAGAATACTTTGTGACAAGACGACTTTGAAATGAGATTTTTGACACGATTTTCTAATTCTAGAGTCTCGTGAGTAGACGGGAAATCTTTGCCGGGCGCGAAATGTCTCGTCCCTGAATCACAAAAGACCACGTAAGGCAGGCTCAAGCAAATAAACAGTCGACGACCAAAACATAACGCATGCCTCTAAGCTCGAGCCTCAGAATCGGATCCTGGACAATTCCTACCATGGTATTGGTAACGTGGGTTGCCGTTTCCACTTGCTTCTTCTGAAGTTTTGTACAGATCTAAAATGTCCTCAAGAACTGTCAAATCACCCACGTTAGCACATCCTCCAATCTCAACAGTACAACTGCACGTGCACATACCTGCTGTTATTTGATCTTCCCATACTCCATACTGGTAATCTACCAGACCGTGTCGTTCGATACCATCACATAACCGGATCAACTCATTGCCCATCTTCTTGATCATAGCTTTTGATACAAGGGTTTGTGATCTCGAAAGCTGTTGACAAGGGGACATAAGTTCTATCTGCTGCTGGCCTAGTCCTAGCCAGGCGTGGTTGATGTCGTTCCATAGTTGAATACGATCAGCATGAAGGTTGGTGTCGTCAAGGTTGAGACCTAAGTTAAATGATTAGTCCCGTTATTCTTTTTTTGCCCTAGAGAGCCCGACGACAGTGTTGTACATACCTAGATCAGCGACTTGAGATAAAAGCCAAATTGTGACGCTAAGTAATGTGTCAGATGCGCTTTGGAGAGACCCATTAAATATATCCTGGAATATGCTCTCTAGTTGCCGCTGGTAGCCAACCCATTTCTCAAGGGCGCCTTCTTCGTATTCGTGGTCATCTTTCATGGCAACATCGACGCTTGCTGTCGCTTGTGGCATTGCTCCCACACTAGACATGCTGTTGCTGGCGTAAATCATGGCATTGCTTCGCTGGTAAACATTTGTGGATCCGCTTGAGCTCTGCGTTGATTGATGCAGGCTCGGGCCAGCTGTGTTTCCTGTTTCGGATCTAGAGTTGGTTGAGGCAACAGTTGGTGTCATCATCTGCATCTGCAGAGCTGCAGGTTGCCGCGAACTGACATGTTGCGCATCGTAAACGGGATTTTGCAGGTTCGGTTGAGCAACGTTATACATCATCGTGGATGCAGTACCATAGCCACCAATCCCTTGCTGCTGGCGATAGCCGTAGCCCCATCCAGGGCCATATGCGGTTGCTGGTCCTTGCATGTTTGTTGTTTATAGGTTGCACCGGGCGGCGGACAGTAACCGTTGTAGGACTCAAGGCGATGTTTGTCGCCCAGTTCTCTGAACAATGATTTTCGTCTGTCTTGACTCTTTGTCAATGTTTGTTCCTTTAAACATGGACTCCTGCGATGGAATGCACTGAGAGGCTGGCGGTAGTTGTGACAAGATAGTCTGTAAAGCGTATATCATTTATGTTGGTTTAACAGGGAAAAGAACCTAGTACCGAGCAGGCGGGCTGAGCTGCAATATATCCTTTTTCGACTGATGTGGTGGACTTTGCGAACCAGTTCGTTATTGTGCAGCTGCCTTATTTCAAGTCCATGATGCACGATCCAGCTTACGGGACCGTTCGAAAGTGCCCAATCACCCTATGCATATGCATGGCGTCGGGATGCTCAATAAAGACTCGATTATCTACTGCCCATTGCAGAAAAGCGAGTCTCGCAGGGAAACGCTGGCATACTGTCCAATCAAACACCTCCAGACCGTCATGGTTTTTGGATTCCTCTACAGGCGTATCAGTTTGTATGGCGAGGTTGACTGTACTGTGACAAGACCATGAATGCCAGCTTCGTGTTCTCTTGCCACATGCCCCACGCTACGCGCCCTCGAATCTCGGGTATAGGCTATGAGGCTACACAACCAAGTCCTCAACTACCCCTGCTTCTCTCAGCTCAAATTCAAAATTTTCACTGTGTAAAACTTACAACGGTCGACCCTTCGGCTTAACTCATGAGGTCCTGTCTTGTTTTAGCACTGTGGTTTGTACATGCACTATTATGTGAGGAACGAAGAAGACTAAATGCAAGATACCGAAATGGTATATAAAGAACATATTGAAACCATGGTCTAACTCGCCCTGATGCTACATTTATACCCTACATACCAGTGGCTGGCGATTTGAAGACATAGCCATTTATGTGATCATCTGTGTCACACATTCACTGGCTCTCTCCAGCGCGCGATCCACGATGTTCTTGGCTTCAGGTTCTCGTCCAGCCCTTTGGTAATGGGCCGCCAGCACCCACATGTCGGCAATCACGCGCAGGTTACTCTCGCTAGCATGCGCTGACTCTCTCTTAGAGATGGCACATTGCAGATTTTGCTCGGCCATGTCCCAATCTTTCTTCTCCTCTTGCAGTCGAGCTAGCATCTTGTATGCGTGTGCGTGAAATCGGTCGGTTAACCTGGGTCCTGTGACGGATTCGATTTCCAGTAAGTCGTTCGCGAGCTCTTCAGCTTTGCCTCGATCGCCGACATACGTTTGTGTAAACTCTAATCGCAAAGCTTTGACTCGTAGCCTATCCGTGTCGATGGTGTTTGAGGTTCGCGACTGCGCTGGATCCATTCTTTCTAGGGCTTGATAGATGGCTTTCTCTTGTTTTATCAAATCGCTTCCCGTGCGTAGTGGTATACTTCCATCCCATATTAGCTGCTCGTAAGGCCAAAGTTGATGCGCCTCTGAAGTTTCGATGTGTTTGCCTAGAAGGTCAACGTTTCGGAGCCAGGCTTGGCGTAGTAGATCGCAAAAGAAACCCCGTTCGTTACAGCTATCGCGAGTCGTCAATTCTTGGAGGATGAGGCGGAGAGGATGTAAATCGGCAAGCTTTTGTTTTGCAAAAGCAGTAGCATGTTTGAGGAACATGCCCATGAGATCAAGATACCCCTTCCAAGCCATGTCATAGATCGTGTCTAGTATGTGCCATAACATGTCGGGGTGTTCCTCATGAAGAACAAATTCAAGCAGATAGAACCCTCGTCGTATGGCCCTTCCCGCAAGATCTCCTTTGCCGTGATACCAGAGGTCGAAAGAAAGTTCGAAAATCCGATACATTGTGCGACTGTCCTGAGAAGGGGGTGAATCTAGATTTGCCAGGTAGACGAACATGGGATCAGGGATGCTGGTTGAGAACTCTAGCTTCGACCTACTCCAATTGGAGACACTGTAGAGAACTTGCTCAAGCTTGGCGTAGGGTCCTCTATTGGAAGGACGGATCGGGGTAATTGTTGGGTCTCTATTACTCTGATCCTGGTGCTCTGTTAGCGATGTTGAAGATGAACACAAGACTTGGTCGTCAACAGTTCTCGCGCCAGGATATTGAAAGGTTGTCTCTGTTACCTCTGTTGCTACTTTTGTTTCCATCCCCATATCCCCATTCTGGCCCGCCTCTGTAACCCCCTCAGCTCTTGAATCAACTAAGGGAGTGGGAGCTGTAGAGGTAGATTCATGCTTTCTATATTCGCGTTTTCTTAAGCCCCATTTTTTCAGACGCTTCTTCAACATTTGACCTCTTTACACCATATGTCAGCTTTCCTTTCCACCCATCGGGTCTTTTTTTAAGGTGCTCATCGGTGGGAAACGGTTGTGTATTTCACTCACGATGTTGCGAACCGAAACACGTTATGCAGGATAGCCATTGTTTCTTCGAGAGTTCGGTTTTTTTCGATGTATACAACCGCGATAACCTGGCGCACAGCCTCCCACTCCTCTTGAGAGTGCTCCTTGCTAAGGGTCTTGTTATACATAAGTTGTGGGCAGCCCGGTTGCTTGGGAGCCAGGGCTGGCAGATTCGATGACATGCCGTTTTATAATGGAGCGAGGCAGAAACAGATAAAAGTCGTAGGTTAAAACGAGATAAGGGGATCAGAAAAATGAATTTTGGGATAGCTGTATGAGAAGCGTAGGAGTTCTTTCGATTCTAATAGTACGTGTTGTAACGACTTTGGGAAACAAAAGACTTCAATTCAGATGAAGTTAAAAAGGACAACGTTTACCGTATGGTATTGTTGCCAGCATGTGTAATCTTTTCTTTGTGCACGCAACGAGGGAAATTCCTCACGGTCACTCACGTCTTTTATGGTCTTGGGTCGTCTGTAGTACGACGTATGCAGTCGTAGACATGCCTCGGGCATGGACGAATTCGATTGTGTAAAGGCAGGGGCAAACCATGATGGTGCGGGTCGCCGGGATTTAGAAATCAGCAGATGGAAGCGCATTACTAGCCTGTTTTGGTTTAGGCTATCAAGGACATATAACTCAGCTCACAGGGGTAATGTGATAGCTGAACTTGGCAGGGCCTGCAGGTAAGAAATGATGAGCGTTGGCTAACTATAACTTGCCAATAAACACGAACGGCATGGCCGTCGAGCCGGCCCCCAAATCACCTACAAGCGAACATTGGGTGGGTTTTGCTAACTCTTAGCATAAGCCGAGGCGAGCAAGTAAGAAGCCGATTGGCAATAAAGCGAACAAAACCTTATCGTCTACGACTGACACCACTAGGCATGCTGAAGAAAGCATTCGGGGTCAGCCTTAATGCTGTAATTGGCTGCAAACAGGCCGAGACTACTAGGGTTCCTGAACTTGACTATATGCTACGGTGACGCAATGAGCTACAGGGTACCATGTGCACGGCGTACTTCTCAGCTCTGGTCTCACCTCTTGTCTTAAACCCAACATCATTGCCGTGATATTCAGCCAGTGTATGGAGTAGAATATGTCACGGTGTTCTAAATCTGGCCGAGTCGAAGGGAAGATACTGTTTAATCTGGCGTGCATTCCCCTTCGATGTAAAAGACGATAAACTGAAGCTATGAGTAGCCTGAATCCCGTTGCAAATTTTGATCGGTCGTTCTCTCTTCAGCCCTCCCACCAGGATATGAGCAAGTCCACTTTGCCCATCTCTACTTTATGCGAAGCCATGTCACAGGGCCACCCTTGGTTACCCTCTTAGCCACCCCCTTTTCGGCCTTTTTGTCCTGTTGTTCGACTTTTGTTCTTAGTCATCCCAGTTCGCGAAACTCCACCCAGAAAACATGAGAATATCCAAGCCCCGTGGTGCTTGAATCCCCCTCCCCTTTCAATGGTGTAGACCCCACATCATCGTATTCTTACTGACGATTGCTCCACTTACAGTGAAAATAATATGAGTATCTGGCTTTAGGCGTGATTGGCATAACTCACTTGGAAAATCTTCATTACTCTCTCCCACCGTGTGCATCGAGTTATAGAGGATTATGCAATATCAAGTCTCTCAAGTGCTGTCTCAGCATCATTAATACTCGCTGTCAGGTCACCGACGCCTCCATCATGTACACGTACTGACTTTGTTCTGGTTTAGTCATGCCACGCATTTCGACCAGATCTGATCTCTACATCGGTCCCGATCTGCCCAAAGCCATCTTCCCAGAAACCAGGGCTCTTCTCGATCAAAGCTTTCTCGACAGGCTTAGGCATCTTGACTCCGAAGTTTGCACGCGACCTTTTCTTTTTTTACTCCATGACCTTGTCCTGGTATAAGGTCTTGGCTGGGTCCAAGATGTGCTGTCATCTGGAAATGATAAGGCATAGAACATGGGTGCCCGTGATCGCTCAGTGAATGATGCATCTGTGGTGCAGCCATCGCAACAAATCTTAGGGTGTGGTGGCCAGGTGCGCTTGTGCCGCTCGAGAAGCTCGAGTTAGTCCTGGGTTCATAGCTGAAGAGATCTCTCTGGAGTCCTTCGAAAATGTGCATATCCGTTCGAAGTGCACTTGTTGCTGTTGCTGACTGTCGCAAGAACTGGATTGTCTTGCAGAACAAAGTTCGCAGCAGTTCCTCATCCACAAAGCTGTGAAGTACAGGGTAGCAGAAAGCAGCCGAAAGGACCAAAAGGTTACCCCGTTGACTGCAGCTGGTTAGTATGTTTTCAATTAAAAGTGGGAAACAAAGAAATTTACGCATGGGCAGTACCAAAAATGTTTGTGATGATCGGCCTCCTATCTCCCCAGCCAAGGAAGGCGCCAGTACTCTCTATAAGCGGCTTGATACCCTTTTTAGCCAATTCGACTACTTGGGGATCGACATCGCCAATTGTCCTAGCTTTGGGGTGGATCATCGGCGCAGTCACGTTCTCTCGGAATCCCGAGCTGACGCTGGGGAAGTTGGGGCTCGAAGCGTGGTTCTTGATCGAGTGAGAGAACTAAAGAATCTGTCGAATGTACGGACGATAGGTAATAACCTGAGCGCCCCAGTACTTGGTCCGCAATTTTGCAGCCAAGATATCGTCGGTTGGGGGATCGTCCTCACGGAATGCGAAGTTCGGTGCAACCCAGTGCATGCCAGAGATAGCGTCAGATATGACTTCAACATTTCTGAACTTGTCCTTGCCTGCCTTGGCGGGGTCTTCAAGCGCATAAAACATAATGGTTACTGTTCAGGTGAGTTCGCAGGTACAGTTGGCCAGGGTAACTGTCCAGAATGCGTTGGTTGAAGCCGTCCAAAAGGCTCATATTGGGATGGAGCATGTCATCCTCATAAGAGAGTAATCCCGACGTTGGAAGCTGCATCTCAGCAATGAGATCACTCTCAAGTTGCAGACATGTCGGGAAAGTCAGAGCAAGCTGGTTGTGCTTGGTCTCCTGGATGAATTCGCTGTTGCGCTTGATTCTTCTCAACTTATCCAAGCTCCTGGAATCATGTTAGTTACTGGTATCATTCGAAGGATTTCTTAGAACTTACGGTCTCATGATGACCTGCAGTTTATGGCTAGCTTTGTGAATAAGAGCAAAGCTTTCCATCGGTCTTCCTAGCTGACCGTGATACAACTCAGCAAAGATGTTGGCATAGACATTCTTCATATTGTTGTATGCGCCGAGGTGATTTCCAAGAATATCTGTAGCATAGGCGAAATACTCCAAGCCATGAATTGAAGACCGGCGACTGTGAATATTTCGTTCCCGCTCCTTGAAAGGTAGGCCTGAGGAGTGCGAGTGGGATGAGTATCCAGGAGGGGAGCCTTGATTGGGTGAGGGTGGAATGGCTCCGTTGCGGATGGCTGGGCTACCAAAGGGGGTGGCTCGGTAGAGTGAACGACATCGGGTACATTATCACGATGCAAGCAGACCTTGCCCAAAGCTAGAACAGTGAGGACCAAAGCGCTGTGGATGGACCGATCGGGTCAGCCAGCACGTTGTGGCGTGGGTGTAGGTGGCCCGGAACCATCCGGCCCTGGCGATCGCTTCCTTTTTGAACCTGCAGCTTCCGGCCTCTGCGAACCTCCTCCTACAGCAAATGTAGGCTTGGATGTCTGGGGCTTTGCGGAGCGCGGATACGAGGCTGGGAGATCATACAAAAAGTGTCTGACCCAATAATCCAGAAGCTTGGGCTGAATGATCGGGTGCATGTTAAGGATATGTTCCTTGAAACTTTCGACATAAGCCCATACTTTCGACTCTGAAAAGTCGGGGTTTCCATCGAAGGCCAGAACACCAGCCTTGAATTCTACTTGACCGGGAGGGCTAAGTCCACCTAGCTGTCCCCAATCAGCCGCTGGCGAAGAAAATGCCATGCCCGGTGAATCATCAGCCATATCCAAGTTGCCATGGTCGGTGGGTTCTCGAACGTGCCGTGACGGGTGAGAATCTTCACCTCATCCATAAACAATCAATACTCCTCGATTCTGTTCCTGGCTAATAGGATACTCGCTGATGTATCGAATTTCTTCTCGCTCAATGTGATGTTTCGTCAATTCGCGAACTAAGGGCCATTCCAAAAGCAGTCCCGCCCGAGTGGTATGATTGATAGGAATGGCTGGCTCTCCAGGGGGTACGGGTGGGCCAGGCTCGACCTCCCTCTCGTCTTCGACCATCATGCGTAGTGGCATAGGTTCCGATGGACTCCTTCTTGCTGCCGACATTGTGTTGGAATGGCAGGCTGTGACAGTTAGCGGTGTGCAGCGAAGGGAACCGGGGTCGATTTACTGACTTAGCTTGGTACGTTGGATGACGAGTAAGTTTCTGCGGTTATCTACCCTTGGAGAACCTTGCTGATCTGGAGGGTTGTAAGCTTGCTGTGTCGGGTTGAATGAAGGTTGAAGGAGTAAGAGGTCGCCTTGTGTACAGCTTGGCAGCTGTTGTGATGTGTTCATTGTCGTGAGAGTTCAGTGGCTGATGCAACTTGCACGCCTGACCTTACTGAGACTTGACCTACTGGAGGTCGCCATTGATGATACTTTAGAGAAAAAACTTATCCTAGCCTTGTTGAGGGCGAGTATGAGTGATGCGCTGGATGCGCCCGCGGCGGAGGCAGAGGTGGGATGCTCTCGTGAGCTTTGCTGCGGCTGTTGATTTGTAGGTTGCGGTTGGGTGGCAGACGTCGTGCGAGGCAGCGCTGGAGGTGAATGTTCTTAACAACTTCTCCATTCTATCGGCGTCGTTAGTAGTACTCGAGGGGAAAATCAGGGAACGTAAGTTTTGTATTGAGAAACCTCTGAAAATGACAATGAATGTCTGGTTTGGTGAAAGTCGACTTCGAGTGGGTTTAGGGGATGAAGCGAGACGACAATGTGGTTGTGGCGTACTCACCATTTCGAAACAAGGTTGGCAAAATTACGCACGGGAATTGTAAAGGATTCATGCGAACCAGTTGCCTTGCTATGCTGGGATAGTGCCCTCTTTATGCCAAAGTCTTCGGTTTGGCATAGCTTACGTGCATAAAGCGAATGGTCTCTAATCGTCTTTGCTGCATCAATGACCTACAGTACGATCGCAGTCTGTAGGATTTAGTACCCACAATATGCAGTCTTCAAGCTATCACCCTTGCATTTCCTGGTCTACCTTGTTCAAGGCGACATCTCGAAGCCCACCTTACAGCTGACATGGATTCCGAATGCTATTTTCTTAGCGCTAGCTACCCATCCTTGTTAGTCCCTGAAGCCAGTAGGCGTGACGCTGAGGTCGCCTTGCATTTTCCATTTCCAGCAAGGGTTTGGGCCCGTTCCATGTTGGTTCCAAAAGTTGCTCGCAAGGATACCTGTCGTATCCCCTGGTAGGTTAGTTGGCGTTAGCGACTGCTCATCATCGCCAACACGCCAACCTCGGGACATCGTGCGCTACGCAAAAGCAAAGCGCATGAGTACTTAGTAACTGATTCTAAAAGCAACATCACGAGGATGTGGAGGAGCTAAATCGCTTAGCATCGTAACGGCATGTCAGTTCATCAGTCATGAACATTTAGGTACAAAATTAACAATCGAGAACGAATGAGCGGACGAACAATACAGCAGTCAACTTCCACTATGTAAAGCGAACCCAGGGTCTTCAGAGGATGTAAGACAAAGATTTGCATTAGGTACTTTAGGCATGACAAGCCTCCTTTGTCTACCAGGGATCACATTGGCATAGGGCGACCTTATTCCTTCCTTGATGGGAGTGCCACTTTCCGTTGCGTCTAGACAAGTGGGGGTTTCGGGAACCTTTTCGGCAAGCCGGCGCGGGCGCAGACCCTGTTTGTTGTCGATCTGGCACGGACCTCTTAGGTTAGAGGACCACGATCGCAATGCCACTATACAAGTTCATTTACTTTGACCGCCCTGGCTTGCATCCTTCTTCGCGGTCTAGGTATGAGGCACGGCACGTAGGACACGCAGGAACTGCTAGCCGATTGAGCTGCTTCGTAATGCATTAGGAGCCGTTATGATACACTAAATCACTGGAGTTAGAGATAAACAACACGATATTCAAGCTGCCATCACAGCTGAAAACATCACTTCCATTACTCTGCATTCCTCTTTTCTCAACCAATTTTGCGTATTTGCCACTACAGGCCTTTCGTCCACTCCCCCACTTCAATTTTCACACCAACGCCTACGGAGTAGAGCATGTTTTATCAATGATACCAGCCATGCAAGGCGAGACTTGCGAATTATCTGAGATGACTGCCACTCCGCATGGGTAGTATTTCCTAATTTGTTCATCCAAGTGGCCAAGCTTCATACCTCCACTTAGAATTATCACTGAAAACTATTCAAAGCTGGCCTGGGACCACCTTCTAACCGTAAATTTACTTGTGAGAAAGAACACTTACACATTGTTATGTATGCCATACAGTGCAAACTTCTTGTGGGCTCGTCATAGAACAATCGGGATAAAACCTTCTCGTACATCATCGCTGTTCTTCGGAAGGTGGTATCTCATATTCTTTTAACCTGATGGTAGGCTGAAAGCATAGCGAATCAAAATGATAATGAGTTGCGCTGCACTACAGATAACCCCGGCCATCATTTCACTTGAAATCAGGTCAGCGACTGGGAAAGTTAGACACGTGGTCACCTAGGTAAGGATATCACTGCATCAGGCATGCAAAGCTCAGATAGGCAGAGTCTAGAGACGATTGTCTGGCGATAACATATTGTAATGTTCTAGAAGTAAAGTGGAAACAGGAAACCAAATCCTCCAAACAAACATTCCAAACCTAGCTCTTGAAATGGATTCTTTTTGACTACCTTCGCTCTTTGTGCTCTTCACAAAATCCAAACCACCAAGCTCTATATCAGAACTAGTGACGTTTGTCGTTTTATAGCCGATCATGCACTTCCATCGTTTCCACAACTGCATTTCTCCTCCATACTCTTCCAAGCGCTTGGTCTCTGCCGTTTCGTATGGCTATACAGTCCTCGATTTATTCCTATCCGTCTGTCCAAATTGATGGCATATCAGAGATCCCTCAGGATCCATCTTACCTTATCCCACGACCAGCCCGCGTTGGCCTACCTCTCTTTTCCTGAACTTGTGGGTTAAGTTTGATTTCTTCTAACAAATCCTGTCGCCGCGTTAGTGACTTCTGTTTTCCCGCCGGGGCGGACGCTTACCTTAATCATTTGTGCATTTTTGAGGGCCTTATCCATTCCTCCCATGACCTCGACTTGGTTTTTCCCTATCTTAGTTTCGATGAGCTTGAGGGCGATGCGAAGCAGTTCCGAGATACTGCCATCTGTCATTTCTTCGTTCGTTATCTGCTTCTTAACCCGCTGCTTTCTCAATATTTTCAACCAGACGCCAATGCCCGACCACTGCAAGAAATGACCCGTCGTATTCAGCGTTTGTTTGCATCGACCAACTAGGTGTATACATCCGGATGGCAGGAGGATGGTATTCCCAGGTTCCAAAATAACGAAACGAATCCGGCCGTTGTCTTGGCTGACATCTGATGCCCAATTGTCCCATTCATCATCAGTTGGGTTGGCCAGGAAAACGACGATAGTGACGCCCTCTTGAGACTTGATAAAGGTTGAAAAGCCTTTACTGTCTGTATGGTACGAAGTCCAGTGCCCGCCCTCACATAAAAGCAATCCTTCAAGGACATTCTTGTGGTGACGGGCTTCTCTCCGCGATGAAGCATCTCTCTGGGCCCAATCGCTTTGCAGGCTATGGTGCTGAATCAGATGGAGAAGTTGGCAGTTCATGGCTTCGATACATGGTGGCAGGATATTAGGAAGAGGGTTCGAAAGGTCCAGGACATTCCAAGGTTGATCAGATTTTGTGTTGGGCATGAATTTGTCATAGACCTCTCTCAGTTTTCGTACCTCGAAAGTATCAAGGCTTTGGTCTCGAGTTGGAATCTGTACTGAGACCCGTTTGTTCAGATCTAATAGCCATTCATCGAGGATTTGCTCAATTGGACGTTTTTGGCCAACAAATACACATTCTGGTTGACCTTTGATGACAATTGGATTCGTAATCGTATCATTGACTAGTCCGCGAGACTCTTCAGCCGTGCAAAAAGTTGCTTCTACTTCTCCTGCTTTTGGGTCCGTATTTGGAGGCTGTGCTCTTGGTAAAATGTGCTTGACCTCGTCATTGGTCATGAAGCCATGTGAATTTCTCAAACTCCCGTTGACGTTACAGGTTCTGTTGCGTAAGTCTTCAAGGGCTTCCTCTTTTATCACTTGATGTCGCGATATCTTGGCGTCCGTTAGCAAAGGAGATTGTCCTGCCGACAGTTCTTCCGCCTGCTTGGACGTTTTTGTTTCCCGCTTGAGCAGTTTGTGCGATCGACGTTGATGCTGCCGTAAATACTTATGCCATATGTATTTCGTCTGAGGCTTACCAGGACAGTTCCCAAGTTTGCAAAAGCCCGTTGTGCGAGAAGGCACTGCTTCACTGTAAAGATGCTTTTGATAAAATTCTTCAGTAGGCAAGTCTTGTCCGGAGCTATGAGCATTGGGTTGAGCCTCGGATCGAACCTCGACTCGATCTGTGGATGGCGAGTTGAGTGGTAAGCCTTGCACTGACTCTTGGGAAACAGTTTCGGCCCCGGGCTGCGGGCCGCGAGCTAACCCTCGAGCTGAGCCTCGACCAGAGATACGGACCGCTAGTTGAGCCTTGGGTCGAGACCTGTGTTGAGCTGCATGCCTTGAGTTGAGTTTCGAGATGAGCTTCGAGTTGAGTTTCGAGATGAGCTTCGAGTTGAGCTTCGAAATGAGCTTCGAGTTGAGCTTCGAAATGAGCTTCGAGTTGAGCTTCGAATTGAGCTTCGAGTTGAGCTTCGAGTTGAGCTTCGAGTTGAGCTTCGAGATGGGCTTCGAGTTGAGCTTCGAATTTAGCTGTAAGCCTTGGGTTGAGCGCCTAGACGAGCTGCGGGCCGCGAGCTGAGCCTTACGCTTAGCGGCGCACATGGAGCTAAGGCTCGGGTAGAGATATGGGCCTCGAGCT
>NW_022157802.1:0-25827 GCF_003316985.1 Fusarium coffeatum
TTTTTTTTTTTTTCCTGCTGACGATCTGAGGACGATTAAGTTTTGAAAAAGCAAGAATTATAATGAAATGAGAGTATTGTTATGTTTTGATGTTGTTTTAGAAAACTGATGTTTGGTAGTGGTTGTAATCGTGATAGTAATTGACATCTGTAGAAGCTTACAGACAAGTCAATTCCTCGTCTCTCTTGCGGTACCCGTGTCATGATTCAGTGACATGATACATCCCGAGCTTCACCTCCACTTTTATGAGTTATCCACCCAAGCTTCTTGCATACAGTTCGATCTGTATGCAGACTACCTACAGTAGAGTACTTTCCGGAACTGGTAGTACTGTAGAGTTGCACCAATGATATCATGAAAGACTAGGCGGGACACGAGGCCCGGGGATCCTCAATGTAGAAGCTTCCATCATCCCCAGGTCAGGTCCCGTCCCAAGGTCCCTTTAGCTATCTATAAGACGAGGTCCCCTCTTCTTGTGTTCCCGACTCTCTCTTCATTCTCCATCAAACTACTACTTATCTTTGCTTCTCTACTTTGATACCCTCAGACACCCATCAAATCAGTCACAATGGCTCCCAAGATCGCTATCGTCTACGTATGTTTACCCCTCCACATCCATTGTTGCTGTTGCTCCCAACCCCGCCATCATTGTCTCCCCATGATAACATCTGTTACTCATGTGAGATGTTGAACTTTGCCATACACTACAGCGAGCTTGTTCAAAGTCTTACTATTCAATGATACAACTTCCCCTTCCAACCACAAACCTCCATTATGGCTATCATGGACCATTTACTAACTCCTCCCTAGTACTCCATGTACGGCCACATCAAGCAGATGGCCGAGGCCGAGAAGGCCGGCATTGAGAAGGCTGGCGGTACTGCCGACCTCTTCCAGGTCCCCGAAACCCTTCCCGAGGACGTCCTCGCCAAGATGCACGCTCCCCCCAAGCCCACCGATATCCCTACCCTCAACGACCCCTCCATCCTTGAGGGTTACGATGCCTTCCTTCTTGGTATCCCCACCCGTTACGGAAACTTCCCCGCCCAGTGGAAGGCTTTCTGGGACCAAACCGGCAAGCAGTGGGCTTCCGGTGGTTTCTGGGGCAAGATGGCCGGTATCTTTGTCTCTACCGCCTCCCAGGGTGGTGGTCAGGAGACCACTGCTCAGAACGCCATCTCTACCCTCACCCACCACGGCATCATCTACGTCCCCTTCGGTTACGCCAAGGCTTTCGGTACCTTGACTGACCTCTCTGAGGTTCGTGGTGGCAGCGCCTGGGGTGCCGGTACCTTCGCCGGTGGTGACGGTTCCCGCCAGCCCTCGGCCAAGGAGCTCGAGCTCGCTCAGATCCAGGGAGAGCACTTCTACCAGACCGTTGCCAAGTTCACTGGTTGAATGCATGGCAGCAGCCAAGCCAAGGCTGCGCCGGCGGTGACTGAGAACACCAGGCCTGCCGAGGCTGAAAAGAACACTGCACCAAAGCAGGAGGAGAACAAGGGACCGCAAGAACTCAAGGAGGTCAAGGAGGGTCCCTGTGGACTGCCCGCAAAGTGTGTTGTTCAATAGACGAGTTAAACGATAATGCAATGCGATGCTTAGAACTAATACAAAAACATCATGATACCTACTGCCTAAAGAACGCTGATTGTATACGCTGACCACATAATTATGTTTCTGAAACCCAGAAGCTAGTTAATCCTGCCAAAATCATGACAAAGCACTCCACTGCACATCAATTCCATCCTGTTCACTCATGCGCTTGTGCACTTATTTCTTCCTCAGAACACAGATGTCTCCTCTGCAATTGATATCTTGCAGCTCATAGTTGTTGATAATATGCTTTCCTGAACACCTTATCATGCCGATGAAAAGAGCGTCTAGATATGTTGAAGTAGTAGTGCGTTCGACTAGTTTTATCTCGGTTGGAAAGTTCATTCGAGGATCTACAAAGACGTAGATACCTCCTGGCGCCACATTCCTCTAGAACTTCTCAAAGGCTTCGAGTTGTCTTTGCAGCGTGTGGAAGCCGCTGTCCATGATGATGTCAAACTGTCCTGACAACTGAACTGCATCGATGCGGAAGTAGGAGCCGTCGCTTGGGGGGAGAAGATGAGAAGCAGCTGTCGCCTCCCAAAAGTAGACATAGTCTGTCGGGTCTGTCGTATTACTTTTGAGCTGGCCGTCTGTCGTCAAGTCCGTACAAACCGGTTGTGTCTCAGCCGCGAGTAAGTCAAAGTTTTCAGGCAGATAGTCTTGCCATGTTGTATACAAGTCTTTGATTACCTGGGTCTGCCATTACTTGTCAGTCTGTGCTATGTCACCAGAGTATCAGGAGAGATGGCCGTCCAGAGCATAAGAGACGAAATGATTTGGTCACCTTAGGCTAGCTTAAGCCAGCATTTAGGCTACTTTGTTTCTGTAGCCTAGATCTTGGAGGATAATTCGTCTTATATCCAGCTGTGTGTAAGGGGACGAGATACTTACCCGGCGGCAACCCATTCCAAGTTCAAGCATTCTGACAGGTTTGTCATAGCATGACTTGATATATCCTTCAACCAGAAATACATATTCTCTGACAATGGCTTGATCGACTCCGTGACTGCGTGCAACACTTGCAAACTCGGGGACGACAGGGCCGATAGGAGATGAGCCCACCGGGATATTTATGCTTGCCATAGTGACCACCATTGTGTTCATGGTTGCTATCGTGGCCGGAATTGTGCTTATGGTTGCTATCGTGGCCGGAATTGTGTTCATGCTTGCTATTGCAGCTGTCCGCTTGCTGTACAATCTTTAGTCTAGTGTGCCGACAGAACGATGATAAAACTCACTCGAAGTTGAAGGTGTGGAAGTCTTCCAATCCTTGGTAGCCTGCCTTGTATGCGTTCGTCATAATTTCCCAGCTCACAGCACTAATCTGCCTCGAATAATAGAAAACAAGCATAGAGCAGGCAAACAACACCAGCAGTGAACTAAACCTGAGCATGCGGCCGGCCCATTGATAAACCCCCGTTCTGTGAGCCTGAAAGATGATGTGGTCCCGCATTTGGTAAAACCACCTTCGTTGTGCTTCAAACATGATGTTGGCGGTATTTCTGCCAAGACTAGTGACGGGTTAATGCTGCAGTAAGCAGTAAAGTGGTGTGACGATAGATACGATGAAGCTATGCAGTGTGAGGCTATGAGAAGATGGATGAAGAAAGATGGATTGCGAGCAGTGACGGGATAAGTATAGACACATACTAATGCTTCCCTGTGTACTGGAAGGTGCAACAGCTTCCAAGGTAAGAACGCAGTTGCTACTACCTCCTAGGCGACCTACCCAGATACCTTGGGCTGATAGTGCTTGCCTTAGTAGGTAGGGCCTACCGGAATAGCAAGAAGATGGCTCTTTTCATATGATGGGACATTATTATGAAGGGGTTTTGGTTTCCGAATACAGGAAATTGATAAGGAAAGAACAAAGGGTATCTTCCATGCAACGTAGACTAATCTTAAAATCCCACCCCGATGATATTGTTTTAGAGGCGCACTTTCCCCAAACAAAACAAAACCCAAGCCTCGATTTTTATTCCTATTCCCTATTTTCGAAACAAATTCGTTCGCGATCCCTGTGGGTTGTCCTGCAGTTCTCCGTCGTAGACTTTTGCTCGCTCATCTCGGAAAGGCTTTGCCACTTCGATTTCTCCACGATAGATCTCGATCACATTAACAAGCGGAAGGATAAGAAGGAGCAAGGACAGAAGCTGCCCGAAACTCCAGACGGTTTCACCCTGGTCTTTCAGCTCGATCGATGGGTTACCAAATGCTTGGGACAAGATAATAATGCGAACTGCGGCACCGACCGCGATGGCCGTCATCAAAACCAGCCCGACAATCTGGATGACCTTGTAGAATCTTTGCTGCTTGCTGTGGAGGTACCAAGTAGCCAGACCGAAAACGATGCAGTTGCCAGCGATAACGACGATCGTTCCAACATAAGACAGTCCAGCCATCGACGCAGCCCCGTTGCCGTCAACTTTCCACACGCAAGCGATAGGTAGAGTCTTGTCGTCCAAGCCTTTCGAAACACCTTCGAGAACAAAGATACCAGAGACGCAAGACAGCGCCAGGTTGACAAACATGAGAAACTGTCGCAACCATCGAATTACCCAATCGCGGCGATAATCCTGCTTGAGGGCCAGCAGCGTTGTGTTGTGAGTCGCCATGGAAAGAAGCGACAGCATCCAGATGAGGAAAAAGTGATATGGCACGAGACTGTTCATCTTAGCAAGCCCAACGCTCTGGATACCAATTCCTTGCATGATTTGAGAGTCGCTGTAGCCGTTGAGCAGCTTCCGTCGGATGACAGAGTCCTTGCCTCGCATTTCGGCGAAAATTACACTACTCGATAGGACGATGGCGAGCAACGCCGTGATCATAAAGGACAACAGGATCTGTCAAGCTCTGTTAGCTGTTTGCGCCTCCCTTGAATTCCATTCAAATCAAAGCTTACACCAGCGCCTGCGACGCCCGCGTCGCTGGCCGTAGGGGCGGTCGCATTTCGACTGCAGTTGGCCTCTTCGAATAACGCCATGGTGAAAATCAATAAGCAGAATCAATGAACGTGTGGTATACGCAGAGAAAAGATGGAAGGCATCACCAAAAGACAGAAGAAGTCATATCAAGGGTTCAAAGAGTGACTGGACCGGGGCGCAAAGGAAAGGAATTGTTATGACGTTTAAGCGCGGAACCCCTGGTCGGTCGGATTTCTGAAACAGGGTCTTTGTCAGGATCTACGAACGAGATTGCGGAGTCACTGGATGGCATTACAAGTTGGCACTGAGGCTGTGTTGAAGATGTTTGGCCTAAATACTGCCAGCGCATAAACAACCGGGTGTCATCTTCATGTTTGAAAGAGCATGCATGCATGGTTTGGTGATGCTTAGTTGCCACGCAGCTTTGTTCTTAAGCCATTACCTTCCTACAGTCATTCTCGTCATCCGGCCCTCAAAGCAATCGTCTTTGTTGGGTTTCTAACACAGTTGCAATCAAACCAAGCCATTCTACAGTACAATACCACAATGAGCAAAAATCTCAGATCGAATGTCATGCTCAATTTCCTGGGCCCCGCATGGTTTCTTATAGCGGCGCTAGGAAAATGAAACAATTGACGATCATCGTCCACTTTGTTCTAATGTTAGTAAACAAAGTTACGCCTTTGTCTTTGGTACTCTGTCAGCCTATCTGCATACAGCGTTGTCCGAAATCCTTAATAGATCTAGAGTTGTTATGCGCATTCAGAACTCGCATCCCATCACACCAACCAAACTTGAAAACCAGAAAGCAGATCAGCCAACGAGATTTAAGCGGGATTCCGAACATAGGTTCACTACGGGTATTGACAGAAAGCGCCGACCACATAAACGATTGATATACAACATATTTGCAGGAGAAATAGACATCCGACTTTGACAAGCAGTTACCCAATGGGTCAACTTCCAATACGTCTTATCCCTATTGTACATGTTTTCATTCGCTCACAAGCGAGACCAGCGGCACAGCGACCTTTTGCATGGTAAAACGGAATGTCATTGTTGTTTCCCAGTCCGTGATGGTATTTAGAGCTCCGAAAGGAAGTTTCAAGCTCTGCGACAAAGGCAATCCCTACAGATCTCTTACAGTATGCTTTTCAGGGCTACGTACTGCAATTGAGGCGGGAAGTAATGCGAGAAGAGACGACGATCTTGCAAGAATTGTCTCATGCGAAGCAACACAAAAAGAAATGCGAAGTAACACGCCTGCTTCGTAGACCAAACCTGTCGAGGTGCCAGGCGGCGTAGTAGTCTATGGCACACAGTGGTAACCCCCCCTTCCTTTTCCTTTTGGCTTCGTATCCCACTCTCCGAGTAGAGAGAACAGGTTATCGCAAATGTGCCAAGACCGTTATTTTCAGCTCTCTTCAACGGGAAGTCGAGAATGCAGCTCAGACCAGGCCAGGACAAGCCAGAGCATATTCGTGGCTGACATAAAGTGATCTATCGAACAAGCAAAGTCGATGCCTGATCCCAGTATGCAACTTACTGTACATTCAACTGTCACATCAAAAGAAAGCTGCTGACGGATGTGCGGTGCGGAGGAAGTGATCTGCGGGCTTTTGGGGGCAATCATCATGGTCCAGGACTCGAGAAAGACAACAAGCGACAGAAGGATTGTAGGCGAGTTACCCAAAATTGCGACTTGCAGGGGGGGAAAGGTGACTCTCACCGTGTGTTGGACACACCCGTAGGTGAGCAAGGCCTCAAAGGTACTAGCTTGACCCGACAGTTTGGTATCGTGGTGATAGAGGCTGCGTTGCCCACATGAGCTCCATTCACATGACAGAGGCTTCAGACGGGGACTTGTTCCGCTGCAACTATGTGGATAAAACTTGTCAATCGAAGACTGACTGTAGACAGGATGCGGCCGCCCACCTAACCCAGCCCAGCCCAACCGTTTTCTCGATCCCACTGTACCTCAGCCGTCCTTCCTTTGTCTTTGTCTTTCTCGGTTGGTCTCGCTTGTTGCTTCCTTCGCCTATGCGACTCCGACTAGGGTTTATCGATCTTTTCCATAAGGCCACGCGAATGTACAGAAGGCTGTCTTGACTAAGTAGTCTCGGTCAAGCTCAGGCGGAATACATATTGTCTCGAATATGTTGGGCCCTGCACATCACGCACTTCTGCTGCAGCCGTTTGAAGAAAAGCATCTCTAGTTTTTCTGTAGGATGTGGCTTGCCTCAGCCCACGCATTTGAGACAAGCAAACAAGGGGTTGCTGCCGTCATCTCAGTTCATGTCGGAACAGCTCTGGCCGGAGCAATACTTCACAATCCTTCCGTAGGCCAACCGCAAATGTCAATCAACTGTGTTGGGAGGAAATAACCACGGAACCGAAGGGAAATTTACTTGGGCCCAACGAACTGCCTGTCTCAGCCTATGGAGCAGAACCAACAGCTCAGTACATGAAATGATACTGACCGGGTTAAGGGCAATCTAGACTATCCTTGCCCCTCAACTCACGTCGGCTGTGAAGGTACAGACGATGCAGCAGTTTGTTTGCTCTTGTAATCATGCATGAAGCAGGTTGGTGTGGAAATGGAAGGATTGTATACATCCCTTCCCTTTTCTCTTCTTTGTTCTTGGTCCGACCTTCACTTATAGAGGTCGTATCGCTCCCACAAAAAGGTTATCGAGATCACCCACTCATCCATCGCAACTTCTTTCATCCACCATGCTTTTACTACCCAGGCATCACGCAGGACTTAATGGCCCAGCCTTTGGTCTTGAACTTGACCGTCCTCAATATTCCACTCGAAAGCGCTCCGTGAGTCGGCCAATCTGGCAACCTACACCTCCTCAGGCCGTCAGAGTGTCGACGATAGAACGCCTCCCATCCGAAGTCAAGAATATCATCTTCTCACATTTGGACTACCAGTCTCTCATCTTCCTTTCCATGACGAATCGGCACTTCCACCGTTCGGTGATTCCTCAGCAAATAGCAAGCACATTGGACAAGTTCTCGTTTGTTATGAGAGCAGCAAAGGATTTCCCACAACATCGATCCAGCGAGACAAGAAAGAGACACCAACCCGGCAATTCCGAATGTTATTACTGCTTCCGGGTCAGAGGTCCCGGGCACTTTGACGTCCTTCAAGATACAACAGCGTGTTTTGACCCACAAGGCCGTGTCGTATCGGATCGGCCACCCGGGCCCGATGACAAGGTTGTAGAGCTGCGTCGGTTCTGTATCGAGTGCGGGCTCAAGGCAGGATTTCACAGACCATCTGACTGCCTGGAAACAAAGACAGGCCAGAATCTCTGGGTCTGTGAATGTCTAAGAGTTTGGGAGAAACCTGGTTGCTTGCGTTGCCCAGACTGTTCCTCAACATGCCCATTGCGACCAAAGAAGAAGTGGTGTCAACTTGTACAGTCTACGTGGTGAGCTTAGGATCTGGATTTGCTCTGTTGCATTAGGGCATCTAATGACGAGGATATTGGCGAAGCGATTATGCACGCTTATGGAGACACCGACCATGCATGAGGCGAATCCAACAACTGGAAGCAGGAGCATGGGCGCTCGTTCGATCTGGGGTCGGGGAAAGGCGATATTTTCATTGGCAACGACAGAAGCGAGGCACTGTTTGATTTATTCTGTTTGTTCTGTCTTGTTTTCATTTCCCTACATAGAGGCTATAAGAGATGGCAACATATGTCAAAGGTCTAGAGTAATTGAATACTGTTATTACATTTCGAACCAATGCCGTGTTGTAATATTAATTGTCACATCAGTGTGTACTTGAGCTTATGTTGGTTTGCAAGTCTGGGCAACACTACCGTCTGTTTCTTCAACTTACATAGATTTAGTGTGGAATACTAGCAATGCGAGCCGTAGATTGTCATTTGATCTCACACGTTTCGAGCTCTCAACCATGCAGTTCAAGCCTCACTTCTTTTCTTTTATGGTCTGTGCCTAAGCAAGGCAGCTGGAATTATCATGTAGGTGCACTGAAAGAATGAATGTTTCGCCAGAAAGGATAGTCAAGTTATGGGTTTGGTGTCTCTTGTCGATGGCTTTGTAGCATTGTGCTGGACAATAGCGTTCTACCAGAAGTAGTATAATGGAATATCTATAATGCTTTCGCCTCTACTGAGATATCCTTTGTGAGTTTGCTTCGGTGTTTTAGGTGTGTTGTCAATCCCAAACCTTTAACTACCATGATGCACTATGGGTAACGGCATATTCGGTGTTGGCTGTTGCTTTATTTGTTTCAATATTTGAAAAGCAATTCGAGTTGCTGTGAATCACAGCCACCTTCTGGAATATCTATAAAGGCTCTTAACTCCCTGCCAATAAAGCCTTTTCCTTCTTCCATCATCATCCCAACCAAGACTACAGCCGCCTCGTGAACCAATCTCGTCAGGCCTCGAGGCATTACTAGTGTCGCTTTCATCGCCATCCATCTCAAGTTCAAACAAGATGAGTGATCGCAACAGAACACCCCCCGATCGGGTCCTTGTGCCAACCCTGGCTACATCAGCCGTCGATGACATCTCAACTCTGGATCCTCAGCCAGAGGACCAACCCAAGGAGCATTCCAGTCGCATTGCTACCGGTAACAAACAAGAGATAGAGGTGCAAACTACCTTTTAATTGACTCAACAACAATTAACAACCTGTCTTAGTCCACCGACAATCAACAAGAGATCGAAGATGACATCTCGCTTGCTTCACATCAAGGCCTACATGATAACCAAACCAACATGTTCGAAACTGGTCTATCTGAATCGTTTGAGGCTGTGGCGATTGAGTACAGCGGAACTTCGGACTCTGACCTTGGCTCTGGCTCCGATATGGACTCCGTTTCAGATGATGAGGACTCTGAGGATCAGGCGACTGACGAGTATACCATCTTGCTCAGACTGTATAAGGTATTATTACTGACTCAAGCTCATTAGGTTCGTCCGTACCGTCACAGCCCATCATGACGCTCTAAAGGATGTTCTTGATTCTCGCAACCTTGAAACTGGCGACATGGAAGCCATCGATCCCTCTGAACGCAACATGGAGCCAGCGTCGTTGCCCCTGATCCCATCAGTAAGCACTGAGGTTATCTTCAAAAACAGTTACTTCCAAGTGAAGCGATCGCAGCTTGCAGGATGGGGTGCTTTCGCCATTCGCCGACTTGAAAAGGGGGACAAGATTCTCGTGGAGAAGCCGCTCTTCACAGCCACCAACCAGTCCCTCTTCGATGGCTTCGCCAACCTGAGCAAGCCATTGCGAGCTGTCGCTTACAGCCTCCATGCAAACAGCAACCTGGAGAGGATCAAGACTGGGCCGATTGAGACGCTCATATGGAAGACAAATGCGTGAGTTGGGGACTGGGAATTGGATCATTTTCAGTGCCTTTAAGCTGATACATCTTTTAGCTTCTCAACAGACTATGGGGATTCAGAAGCAGGCCTCTTTCCAATCGCATCTCGATTCAATCATGCCTGCAACCCTATGCAGACCGTCGACTGGCACTACAATTACAACGACCAAACTCTAGAGATGATAGTCCAGGCTGATGTAGTCAAGGCCGGCGAAGAACTCACCATCTCGTACGACTGGCTGAGCCCCCTGGGCCTGTATGACAGATATGGCTTCAAGTGCAGCTGCGGAGGATGCCCTGGACTCTCGGATGAAGAGCTGGCGGAGAGGGAAAAGAGACAGTGGTAGTAATGGGTAACGGAAGAATCGTCCTCTAAGGCTTAGGCTACAGAAGTAAAGTAGCTCAGATGCTAGTTTAAGCTACTATAAGATAGCTAGATCATTTGATCTCTTATGCTCTCGGCAGCCAATTCTTCTGGGTATAACCAGTAGGGTCGCAAAATAGCCTGGACTTGGGTAGTATGCTGTTGGGTATCTTCTATTGCATTACAATCGTCTCGTACAGTTTTATACATATATCATAGTGCCCATTTCCTCTGAGCGTTCTGACAATTTGGATACTTAATGGTCTCGCAAGGAATCCTTCAATTGGGACTGGACACATGGGAGAAGGTCTTCTCTTGACCAAGCTTGCTCAATAGTCCAGGTTGTATCCTTAATCTCGCTTCAATGTCCTTCTCGGGTATTCCTCGATCGCGAAACTTCATGGCATCGACCAACGTCCTCATGTCGAGAAACCGTCGGCCACCACGTCCCATATTTGCGAAATCCTCCTCGGCCTCATCCTGTAGTCTGTCTCGAGCTCCGAGCGCAACCAGGGTCGGGTTGGTTCGAGTCGGTGCAAAGTGAGGACCTGGGACTGCCGATGATCCGAGCGGTGTCGCAGCAGTAGACGAAGGCGAGTAAGTAGGGTTCGAGTCGGCAATGCCCATCTGGTGCAGGCGTCGCGAGAAATCGCCAGTAGGGAAATCGGGGTCTTGAGCATCAGTTCGAATAGCTATAAGCAAGAGTCAGCGGGGAGCCAAGAGCCATGGCATATTTCGGTTCACTTGCCTTCATCTTTTGCACTGTTCCCTAGAGTCTTGGGCTGGGTTTTGGGTGCCTCTGCCCTTGGTTGGCGTGCAACTGCTTGGGGAACTGCAGCTCCCGGAGCTCGAGCTGGATACTTTCGCGCTGCGCCTTTGGCGACTTTGGATGAAGAAGAACCCATTGTGACTGTAGGAGAGGGGCTCTGCAGAATTGAAGCCAGCAATAAGTAATGAATGCACGGAATGGGAAGATCAACGAGGCTCAAGCTAAAGTCTCAAGCAGGAAGTGGCGGACCTTTTCGATGATGATGTTATCGATATCGGTGCGCAATTCTTCCGTAATCAATCACAACCAACTCATACCTCGAACAACAAGATCACACGCTTGACCCAGTCACCAGATGGATATCAGAAGAATTGTCCTCTAGGGCTTAGGAAACAGAAATAAAGCAGTCTAAGCTGACCTAAAATGACTAAATTATCTCGTCTCTTATCCTCGCTTGGGTTAATTCTTCTGACAGCCCGAGGGTCACCTAATATAAGTACAGCATGCAGGTATTAATTATTATTTTCTCATCAATTCGAGTCTCAAGTCGTCTGCAGATGCCCAGGGCACATACTCTCACAGTCAAGTCTATTGATGACTACAGCACTGAATAATCAAGATAACACAGGTCAGGTCAGATTAGGCTCTTTCCAAGCACTATTGTTGTCAACATATCTCATCAACGGATACTTGGGTATCTTTTTGTCTGAGAACTCCTAATCTAGGAAGACAACCGAGGATTACAACCAGGCCTAAGTCCAGGATAGACTTGGTCGACTTGCTGCTGCTGACCCCGGTCCCTGGTCCTAAGAATCTGGGGAGTTTGGGGTACTTCGACTTTCTCGCTTTTCGGAGGCTGAATGAACCTCCACTTGGGTTTGATCATTCGACCACGTTCATCCTCGAGCCACTGGAACGATCCATTGCTCAGTGCCACGGGCTTGCCTGCGATCGTTGATTCATCTCCAGGCTCTAGACGAGCTCCTGTTATTAGGTGTCGCCAGTATGCTTCACCCTGAGGATCAACCTCACGAACAGCAAGCTTAACAAGCTGTGTGCTTGGAAGGTGGAGGTCGCAGAGGAAGTGGCCGATGAGATATGGTCCGGGTACGCCATTATACGCCAGATGCCGACTCATGTTAATCTGGTAGCTGAGGTATATGTCTGGGTCCGACATTTGAGATGGGCTTATTGCTGGAGGGCGTCGGGTGATAGATTGCGGATCGAATGAGGGGATCTGCTGGCTTGCAAGATTGGTGGTGATGAAGCGATGTTCGGTAGAGTCTTCGTTGTTTATACCATTGCGATCATGTTTCCTAGTCGGCTTGAGTTGAGTGGTAGACTTCTTGGACACCTGGGCAACCTTTGGAGCCTTCGACGCATCTTGTTTATTCTGCTTGGAGTTTTGGCGTCGACCCCAACGATTCTGGTTACTAGCCAGTGCGTTAGGTGAGAGATCATAGGGTGGTCTGCTGGACGGCTGTGTGCCGACTGGAAAATGAGCTGGCTGGGGAAGTGCCGTAAGGTCATAGATGGGACTATCGGCATCTCGCTGTGATGCAGCATGAAGTTGCTGTACAGCAAAGGGCTGGGGTGCGGCAAGAGCTCGCGATACAGTCGGAGGTCGAGGTGCAGCAAAAGTCTGCGATGCGCCGAGGCTTTGGGGATTCACTGTGATGTTGTCCGCGGTTTGGTCTGAACTTCTTGGACTCCAGTTCACCGGTGCGCGCTTACGAGAAGCCATAGGTGTGCAGTTTCCGGCAACCTCAATACAGTCCTTGGTCTCTTCTGGGGGCGTGCGGTTGGATACTCCCTCTGCGAGCTCAAATCAGTCTTCAGTCTCTTCAGATACAGAGTCACACATACCCTAAGGAGCTTTGCTGCCGCTGTTGATAGTCAAGGAATCGTCGATATCTTCGCAAAGGGGATCGGGGGATTCGTTGGCTGATCGGCCTGGGATACTCGCTCTGATTCTAACTCGGGGCGTTGACTTGGAGTGCAGAAGCAGCTCTTCCTGGGTTGCAGCGGTAGCAGTCATTTTTTAAACTCTTTTTGGCTTCAGAGCCTAAGGCGATAATGTCCGCGTAAATGTATGTTGGAGAGTTAATACCGAAGCTTAATGCTGATGGCGATGTGGATGTTGAGGTTATCTTCAGTACCTGTACAAAACGTTGAACAAACAAGGATGAAAGAGACTGGCTCGAGCGCGGGAAGGCACATGCAGTTTTATGAAGTAGCGCTGGAGATTATAGAAGGAGAAATAAAAGCTGGAGTTGGCAGTGACAGTGACAGTAGCAGTGGCAGTGTCAGTGTCAGTGTCAGTGTAAGGGACGAAAGTTAGGTTCGCTGTTGCCTTACCGAGAAATAAGAGCACTCGGTTGCATCTTTACATAGCAACTCGAAATATTACGAATGATTGCTTCAATAGCTTTTTAGCATATACTACAGACAGAACAAGGCCAAAAAGGGTCGCTTCACAAAAGCATGCAAGGTTTTGCTTTACTGGTTGTCAACTGACATTGTGTTGAAGCAAGACAGGTGTGAGGCAAGATCCATCCTACTTAGCTCTATTGTTCAAGTCTCAAATGAACAGTAGAGGGCCGGTGAGTCTATAAGTCTTGGATTCCCAAGAGATTAAAACAACGTAACTGGTTGGCTGAACTTTCTGGTATTACAACCATGAAGCTTTGCATCTTGATGACAAGAGGTGTGGTACTGATCCCCACGAATGGGGTATATAATAGTAAATCTGGCTTTCGTTATCAACAAGCGCCCTTGTAGCTCAGTGGTAGAGCGTTGCACTTGTAATGCAAAGGTCCATTGTTCAATCCAGTGCGGGGGCATTACAGCTTAACTTTTTGCCTTTCGCTTAACCTGTCTACCCAGCATTTGCTTTATTCTTCTAAAGCCTGTGCTTCTCTTTTTTGTCCCTCTCCTACACTTCATCACTTAATTGGGGAGATATAAGTTGTATAGTGTCTAGTATAGGTATGCAGTAACTACATGCCTGGCTTTCCCTGGCTTCATCCTCACAGAGTAGCCCATTAAATGAATATCCCACATAAGAGTACATGTAGAAGGTCATCGCTGTAAAGAGGTCAAGCATTGGTCATTGGTATTGATTAACAAGAGAGAGTGAGAATTTTATGCTGTTGTAAAAGTAGCTTTTATTATACGATAAGGGACCAGAATTCTTGACTGATTCGTATACAGAAGGGGCAATAGTGAGAAGCCTAGACTGCCTGGAAGGGATGAGGTTACTCGAATTGACAGTAAGTTATGCATGCGCCGCAAGGGTCTTATAGATCAATTCCGAAAACCTCTTTCAACCAAATGCCTTTATAGCTCAGTGGTAGAGCGTTGCACTTGTAATGCAAAGGTCCATTGTTCAATCCAGTGTGGAGGCATTCCTTTTCTTTTGCTCTTATTGCAGTTGCTTTAACCTTTTTAGCCCGCGCAATGCCTGGCTGGGTCTGCGATGCTTTCTGCTTTATCAAGGACTGAGTGGTGGTTGCAACGCGTTGTTATGCGAACAATTGGCCAACATTCAAATAGCATCTACATAGAACTAGAACAGAACAGGCAACTGGGCTGTTATGATCTCTTTAGGAATAGGCATGTTATATGAACATCGATGAGACCGCTCTCTGTATCCTCATCACAACTAGATTACCTACCTTGACATTTGCATTGACATTGCTCAGAGCAGTTAGAACTGCATACAGCTGCCAGTGTACACTTGCCAACCAAATGTAGTTCTACTTTAACCAGTAACTTCCAATATCCAACCAATGTGCATCAGCCCGAAAATAATCCAAGACCGTCCTACCCTATACGCATTGGTGTGGTGTCTTGCTCACATCATCAACCTGAATCTCAAGACAAAGGATCGAACTCTCATGATAGCGGCACTAGTCATGTCAGGATTGAAACGGTATGTTACGCCAAGACACAGGTTCAAGATGGTGGAAGCATTAACGTGGGTATCATTAAGTTGTTGAGGATGCGCAAGCAGGTGCCTCGAATGAATATAGAGATTTGCCGATTCCAGGCCGATTATGTCCTCCTTTTCTTGCTAGGCGGACCGCCCTTCGTCTTCTTTCCTTTACTTTTAACCGCAGGTGCAGGCGCTTGTTCTTCCTCCACCTCCTCTTCCTCTTCTAACTCGTCAGAGGCGCCGATGGATATCACTTCATCCTCAGCACTCTCGCCCTCACTCTCAGCATCTAACGTGGCTCCAAAGGACGGCTTTCTTGATCGCGCTTCCTCTGTATCACTGCCGAACCCCTCGAATTCTGACTCTTCATCGGCACCATCAGCCTTCTCAAGAGCAGCTTCAGCTTCTTGTTGAAGCTGTGCCTCAGCCTCAGCGTCTTCGTCTTCTACTGGCTCTTCTTGCTTTCGCTTCCGAGGCATCTCTCCGAGTCGTCCCTCACGGTTTCCAACCTTACCGTCGACTTCACCTTCAGCCTTTGGCGCAGGAGTGAACCAAGGGATCTTGCCTCGCATGAAATCGTTGAGGATCATCTTGGCCACACCGTCTAAATCAGGCTCGCCTCCACGGAGGAGACGACCAGCCTTTCGGGCAAGGAGCTCCAAGAGCTCTGTGGAGTTTGTCCATCCCTTCAGCTCATATGTCTTTTCCATGTGATGTTGCTTTACCCGGTTAAGGAGGGGCTGGATGTACTGTTCGGGATGCTCAACCTTCTCAACACGAACGACTCCGCGCAAGACCAGGTCAGTCGGAGAGTCGGTGGATGATGGGGGAACAATTCCAGGACAATCGATCAAGTAAATGCGCTTCATCAAACTGACATATTGCCATACTTTGGTCTCGCCAGGGATAGGCGCGACATTGCAGACCTTCTTCTTGAGGAGGGTGTTGATGATAGAGGACTTTCCAGTGTTGGGACCACCAATCAGTCCGACAGAGATTTGTTTTCTATCAGCGTGTAGGGAGGAGAATTGTCGGAGTAGTTGGATGAGTGAACCCTTTCCGAAGGAGTTTGTGATGGAAGCGTGGAATGCAAGAGTAGGATACTCTTTGGAGAGACTGCGAACCCATCCAGCCTATGTCGAATTAGCTTTCGAACTCATGATAGAGGGAAAAACAAGTATTCAGAAGTATGATATGTCTGTGTCATCACTAAGAAGTATGCAATCGATGCCCCGTAATTGGTTAATGGCATAGGCAGACTTCAACTCAATCGGACACTTGGCCTGTCTCATGATGGTAACCAAAACGGCACACATCAGCCGAACAACAAAACGTTGACGACAGTCGAGACTGGCGGTTAATCTCCCAACGTTATAACAGACAGGTTCCATGGTACATAAGGGAACAAATCCTGACAAAGAACATTGGGGTATAAAGGGGATAGTTGTAAAGGGAGGTAAGAGAGAATGAAAACTTACTGCTACACTAGTAGGAACCAAGTCACACTTGTTCAGGACAAAGATCAAGTGCTTGTGAGGCGCCTCCTCCTTCAAATACTTTTCAACACTCAGGCAACGGGTTCCAACAGGATCTCGAGCATCCAGAACGTGGATAACAACATCTGATGAATCGATGACCTTGTACAGTTCGTTCCAGATACGCTTGGATTGACCCTTATCAAATACAGGCTCGATCGACATGGTGAGTGGCTTATCAGCATCACCAAGAGTCTCAGGATCACCGGAGGCACCACTGAGAAGCTTCTGCTGTTCCAGACGGTCACGGTATGTGTCCATGCTCTTCTCAGTGTCGCCGACCAGATCGTCGAGACTGCTGACACCAAGCTTGACTCGCTTGCGTTGCGCCTTGGGGCCGAAGACTTCAGAGAAAGGCGACGTCTCGACAGTCATCTTGGCCTTGTGCTGCTTGATCCCATTCTCGGTGTCTTTCTCCTTCCCATCGCGAATCAGGCTCATAGGAAGTTTGTTTGACTTGAGAAGAACCTGGTATGGGTCACGAGCCTTCTCATCCATAGCCTCACGGAAGGCGTTGAGGGTGTCCTGGGAGACGACTCGAGTGTTTGTAAACCACTTGCGGTTCGGCTCGATACGAGCGTTGGGAACGTCGCGCGACTGGAACGAGGCAGCCTTGGTGATCTTGCCTTCAGCGTTTCTTTGCGCCTTGCCCTCCTTGTACATGTTAAGGTGCTTGACCTTCTTCGCATCGCTATCATAGTTGTTAGTCTTGCTTGGCCAGCGACCGCAATCCAATGACTTACCGATAGAAGTTTTCGCCCTTGGTGCGAACATTGTTGAGACCATCACCACCTTTACCCTGGCGCTCGCGCCGGGTGGCCTCCTTCTTTCCAGTACCCATGGTGAAAAAGTTGGTCGAGGATACTGGCGACAAAGATAGGCAAATGAAAAGAAAAGATGGGCGATCGAGAAATTTATTCCTCCAGAACTTTTTTCTTAGCAGCAGAAAATGAGCCCCACTAACTTCCCGCGGTGGTTGGCGGCGGGGCGCATTGTCAGGGGTCTCTTGCATCGGATCAAGATAATCCGGAAAAATTGATCCGAATGCTCTGCACTTCGATTTTCTCTTGTCGGTTGTTGAGTGAGTCGAGAAGCGGTTTCGACGACAGGGTTACGACGTCAATTGTGATTTCAGATTTAGCCATTCAGTGCTGGACTAGGCGCTGGCTCTCTCCAAAAATGTCTTTCAGCCTCGCGACTTCCTGCTCGAGGGTGGCAGCCCGCCAGCTCCTCACAACCTCGAGAGCGTTTTCGACTTCGGCTGCTACTCTGGAGCAAGTCCCCCCAGAGTCCCCATCCTATATCCGTCTACCTACACCACCCCAGTCCGACGAAAAGAAGCTCCCTCGTGTAAGAGGTCACCTTCCTGTGCCTCGAGAAATCTTTCCCCGCCCCGAGGGCAACCGCAAGGTTAAAGCCGACTACATCAAACAGACCGTTCCCAAGCCAGCCCACAAGCAAAGTCCCAAGAACGAAAGTCAAGTATGGAAGCAAAAGATGGCCGATTCCCGCCGACAGAATCTCGAGACGGGTCTAAAGGAGCTTTGGGTGCGACGAAACCGTCGTGATGCCGCTCAGAACGAGCGTGTAAGTCGCAAGTTTAAGGACCATCACGAGGCCGTCAAGGCACCCGAGCGAGCGGATGATTGGGTCACCAGGAGCACCATAATGTCAAATGTTTTCGACACCAAGACCCATCCTGACGGCAATCGCTTCAACGAAGCAAAGATGAGACGTGCCAAAAACCAAGGAATTATATCAAGAAAGCGCGAGTCTCGCCGAGATGCATTGATGGAACTATATATCAATGCATCCAACTTCATTGTCAGCGAGAAAGAACTGAAAGCTGAGATCGACACTATTTTCGCCGAGGACTTTTTCCACAAGCAAGGATTCGATGCCGGTAAATATGGCGCAGCCGAGAACACCTGGGATGTTTGGGGCAAGCCAACATCTATCAGCGATATGTTGGAGAGCACAACTGGAGTCTCTACAAAGATCATGGACTTTTATGAGACCGAGTACGATCGCTCTGTGAAGCGACAGAAGAGAATTGCTGAGGAGTTTACCGGTGGAAAGATGGAGTAAGCTATTCTATTGGCTTGTACAATATTCTGTATTTCATGTATTACTGTAACTATGCCAGACCTCGCATCTTGAAAGCGAACCCCACGATATGAATGAATGCCAAGTCTGTAAAACTATGTATTTGTTTCTGCGCGTTTGGGCCATCCAAAATGAAAGTCGACACAAGAATTAATTACCTACCCATAAAGAAAGAAAGAACCGATTCCAACGCCAAAAATGTCCAACTCAGTACCTCCCCATCAGCGCTATCATCATATTTAGTACTGCCACCCCTTTACTCTCGATCTAATATCCTCAATGCCATTCCAAACCCAATTCATATCGGTTTATCGCCTCTCAACAAGCAGAATGTGCATAGCAGCATAAGATAAGACAATGAATACCGCAGCGAAGATGCCCAGGTTCCTGATATCAGGCCACATGGCGTCATTGTTGAAACCGAATGAGCTGAGGATTGCTGCGCCAGGAACGGTGATGTCGAGACCGTACTTGCTATCCACAAGGGTAAGTTGAAGAACCTCGTTGACAATCAGCGATTCGAAACCGTAGTGGAAGATGGACAGCGTCTGGAGCCAAAGCGCCCCCTTTGGAGTCGCTTTGTGGTTAAGGAGGAAACCAGCAAACAGAAGACTGAAAAGCATAACTAGACTGCCAATCAGGTTTGCCACGCTACCGTCCTTGCAAACAATTCCAATAAACAAGCACACGGCAGCTGCAGCCATATTGAATAGCACGAGCACCAAGATGAAGTTGAAGAAATGTGACGAGTCAGCTACCAATCCAGTCATGGGATAAATAATGGAGCCCATGAGGATCGGGGGGATGATTCTCAACGGAATAATGTCGAAAAGCACCTTGGCTGCAAAGTATGTAGCAGGTGCGTAATAACCGTTGGCACGTTCTCGAACGAACAGGAGACGTTCGGTAGCGAAAACATTGAGACTTGTGAGGGTGCTGAAACCAAAGAGTGCGAGAAGGAAGAAGAAGAGACCAAGTCGGTTTTGGAAGCCGGGAATGTCGTCGGTGAGGCCATAAAAGAGATAACCCGAGAAAACAGCCAGAACGATAGCAATAGCGTAGTGGGTGAGCATGAGCATCGGGTTTCTGTACAGGTTCTTCCATGTCCTCTGCGATAGAATGATAAATTGGCGCAGGTATCCGACGCGAGCATATCCCTTTCCAACAGCACTGACATGAATATTCGGTCCATCGGCGGTGTATCCGTTCGAATTGGTGCCATTTGCGTTCTCTGCGGTGTTAATGGCTTGTTGAATCTCATCGTGGGTCGAGCGGGCGATCTCTGAATGAATGAATGACTGCGTCATTACATCGAGGTCGGTTCCAGTGGCCGCTGCCGGAGGCAAGTCGTGAGGGTCTTCCACAAGAGGGGCGGTGAGAGTGTCCACAGGGTTCTGATGAAGTCGGTAAGCCCCGTTGTCCTCGCCTCCAGCATCCGAAGAGGCCGCGGTATCAACTGTCTTTCTGCGCGTGAACAACTCACGATCTTGGCGAATCTTAACAGAGTCTCTACGATGGTTCTTAGGTCTGCTTGAGCCGGCATCATCGTCCCCAGAAGTGGTACCCGAGATGCTCGCAACAGACTTAATCGCACGAGTGCTGCTAGGACCAACACTGCTATTGTCGAGGCCAACCGTTCCATCATCAACTGACTGAGTACTGCCAGCGTGCATAGTGAGATCAACAAGATAGTCCGCGATATTGAATCCAGGGGGGCATTCATAACCGATTTCGTCGAAGTAGCTTTGGCACTGGTTGAAAGGGCCGGAATAGACGGTCCTTCCCTGCGCCAGCAGCACCAGCCTGTCGAAAAGAGCCACAATATTAGAGCGAGGTTGGTGGATTGTGAAGATGACGGTTCGCTTGTAAGTCTTCGCAAGAGTTACGAGACACTCAATGACATTGTATGCGTTGTATGCATCGAGACCACTGGTGGGTTCGTCGAGAAACAGGATCGAGGGGCTGGTGACTAGTTCACAGGCGATTCCAACACGTCGCTTCTCACCACCTGAGATGCCACGCCCCTTGCCTTCCTCAGATCCGATCAAGGAATCACGAATATGATGAATACCGAGTTCCTTCTCAACTTCCAAGACTCGTTGCTCCTTAGCCGCACGACCCATGTCGCGAGGAAGTCGAAGGAGAGCACTGGTAAGAATCGTCTCGTGAACGGTGAGAGTAGGGAGCATAGTATCCTCTTGATCCACGAATCCGACGACGTTTTTGTAGTCGTTGTCGTTGACCTTTTCACCATTTACATAGAAGTTGCCGTTGACTTGGCCGCGCTTGTTCTTTCGGGCGAGTATGTCAAGGAAGGTCGTCTTTCCTGCTCCAGAAGCACCCATGATGGCAGTTACTTCTCCCGGCTTGCAAATACCACGGATTCCCGTCAGGATTTGTTTTCCGTTCAGACTATAAGCAACGTCATCGAAGTAGAGAGATGCAGGCTTATGGTCGGCCATCAATTTGGTGCTCTCATCGTCGGAATCCTCGAGGCGGATAGCGCCATAGTTTAGCTTTCGCCTCGACAGATACCATGTCAGGATGATGACGGCAACCAGAAACAGTGAGCAGCCTGCAATGACGCCTGCGATAAGAGGCGTATTGATCTGTTTCACGGGTCGCTTCCAACCAGGTACCTCTGTCTCGTAAAGACATTCGCCAGCGTGACAGTCGAGGAAAATGCTTGAATCGCCAATCAATGCAAGAATCAAGGCATCCATTTCAGGTTCCTTGAAAGCGCAGTCGTGAGTGCCGCCATGCTTCTGAGTACATTCAAATCGTCCAGGGCCTTGAATCGATTGGTCAAGGAAATCCGTTAGGTCAATAGACCCATCCTTGCCACAGAGCATCCTGTCGGGAATGCAGCTGCAACTGATCTTGTTACATTTGTAGGAAGTGGTGTTCTTGGTCTCCTGCCAATCGGCGGTCGAATCGCACTCGGAGAGGTGACAGTAAAAAGATTCAACAGCATCAACCCAAACTGTAGAACTATGTTAGCAATGCATGCGGAAGAAACAAAGCGCAATTATTTAACTGACATTGAAAGTCGCAAGTCTGGTCCTCTTGCGTGCATGTAAAGGTCACCTCGGGGCGCTGCTTGCCAAGCAGAGATGTGATCTTCTGGTTTGTGACATCGCAGATCTGATAGTTATGATTCACGACTTCTCCGTTCTGATAGCACACACCACCTTCTCCCTTCTCCATTAAAGCGTTACAGGCTTTGTTGTCTGTGCAGACATTGCAGTTAATGCCCGTCCAACCCTCGTCGCATTTGCATGTCGAACCCGAGCGCATTGGGCGATCCTTTCCCTTGGGGAGTGAGCCGCAAACTAGCAAGATTGTCAGCCTGTATTCGATGTAAGTCGAGGTAATGGGAAGCGGTCGTACGTGGTTCGAGGCAGTCGTCACCGCCAAATCCCTCAGGACAGTCGCATTTTCCGTTGAACTCGTTACAGCCGGCGTATTGAGCACATGTGTGAGCTGGGAGGAGACAGTTGAAGCTGTATGTGAGTCAGCAAAAGTAATGCGCTTATGTTGATAGCAGTCAGTATCGACGTACCATGGAGGACAACCATCTGGGCGGTCACCCATCAAAGCCAACTGTGCGCGTAGTTGATCGGCCTGCGAATAGGTTGCGTTCTGTGAGGCCATCACGATGCTAGGCCAAAAGGCCACAGCACCTAGTAAGAGGCTCCTCAACGCAGGAGCCATAACCGCAGCAATACGAATATGATGCAGTTTGGTGATGGAACAATTGGATGTTGATGGCAGGTGGTGAAACCTGGTCGGTCGTTGAGCGATGAGCGGCTAAGCGACCCAGGTAGGTATGTACTGTACTGTATGGTATCAGCGCGACCCGGGATAAGCTGTTTGGCCGAGGAGTGGCGCCCCGCGTTCCATTTAGGCACCGGAGGCAGGTACGGAAGGTGCATTGTAGCTGGGGATGGCCGAAAGCTAAGTTATGGTTGGTTGGCACAGCCGCTAACTATGGGTCTCATGACTCGATCTGGACCAGCGTATGCTTCATGCTTCGCAACCAGCACCATGAAACTATGACAGCTTCACCTCTAAAGCCTGCACAGGCCAATGATAACCGTCGTTTTGCCCACGTATCATATCATCTTGAGTTGATTGCGAGTATCTTCAAATCAACCAGACAATGCCTTTGTTACACGAAGAATATGCGCGCTGACACGCGATCATGTTTCATACAGGACTGACGTCATTAACCTCGGCGCGTTTCCCCCGTCTTTTATGGATCAGACAACTTCACATGGACTTTATCTAGCAGAAGGACTTATCATGACCACGACAATCATCATTTCATGATTCACTACGAATGGCCACATTAAAATCACGCATGCAAATGCTATCGCCATCCCGATTCTAGAGCTATCATCGTCTCGGCAAACTCAATTAGTCCTAGTTTCTCGTTTATTTGCCTCTAGGAACACTACCCTAAACTTGGCTCATATGATACTTACTTTTCCCGTCTCTTCGCCTTTCACTTAGGCTGTGAGTTCAGTTTATAGGACGCTAGATCATATCTGCTTTGCGCTATGTAGCGCTGGATTCCATTCGCCTCGTGTCATAATCTTTTCTGGGCTATTTCATGTTGTTCGCGGAGAGCGCCAGTGGCCAGGTCACATGTGGTAAGAGAATCAGAATATGCATCATTCATGTCGCCCGTGATGCAAAGCAGTTTGGTTACAGTTATGAGGGTAATTTGGGCTGCCACTCGCAGACGCCCAGGTCTCAATGAACTAATGGACTGTTTGATTACCGAGCCTGAGTTGCGTATTTCAGATGCTATCAAATACGAAGTCACCTTTGATAGTACTGAAAGTGCTTACCTGATTTGCAACATACCTAGACATGGTAGGTGTCATGATACCAGTAACCAATGTTCAATCAAGCTCTCGATGCCCATACTTCTAGCATCGATTGTCGATGAAATGGACGACTGGTTTGGTGCGTTCTCCCCCAGATTTTACCCCTGTCAATCGGCCTAGCTAATTCGATCAAGCTTTGTGGGGGAAGCTCAAACAAATCATTCATCCATATCAGAGTAGAGTCAAGATATGATAGGGCAGTCAGTCACTGACTCCTGATAAATTAAGCTCTTATGGTAACCCCAATGCATCCAGGGCAACCAAATATCCAATTCCATCTCAGTATAAAAGACATTAGATTGTCCCCTCCTTTATCGTCGAGTAGAGGGCGTTCAAAGGCATTAAGAAGGGCGTGCAAGAGTGGGTCGGGCTGACCCACCTCTTTCGTGCCTACGTGCCTCAGTATAGAAGTTTCATGGTTATGGGCAAGCTTATAAGGCTGCTACAGACGTCCGCTCAAGTTAGAAGTATTCAGCTGCAAATCGAAAGTTTCTACACACAGAACAACAAAACTTTTCAAGCTAAAACATGGTCCGGATTGCCCCCTTCGCCGTCGAACAATGGATGGACGAGTACGAGACAACGCCTGGAGTCCTGAACGTTGCAGAGACATGCGCTGCTTCGGTTTCCATAGACGATTTGGTGGGTATGTGTACAGACGCAAAGACGCCAGGTCCTATTGATACAAGCATCAAACTTACTTATGGTGCTATTCCCGGCTCGCCCCTTTTGCGAGAACGAATTGCTGCCATTTGCAGCAACGAAGACACTCGGCTCGCCGCTGAGGATGTTGTCGTTGCCCAAGGTGCAATTGGTGCCAATTTCTTGGCTCTATATAGGTAGGTAGGCCAGAAAACATACTTCAACCACCTGTACTGTACCTTGAACACCTTTTTGATCTCTATCTAGCCTCCTGGGACCGGGGGACCATGTTGTCTGCGTTTATCCAACATATCAACAGCTATATGACGTTCCACGCAGCATTGGCGCAGAAGTCACGCTGTGGAAGTTGAAAGAAGAAGAAAACTGCGTGCCCAACACAGATGAACTGGCAGACATGATCCAGAAAAACACAAAGGTGAGGATAAAAGAATTGTTGAGAAAACTACGACTCACATGGTGTGCCAGATGATCATAATCAACAATCCCAACAACCCCACGGGAGTACCTATCCCGAACAGTGTGCTAAAACGTATTGCCCAAATCGCACAGGAAAAAGACATAATTCTTTTCTCAGATGAGGTTTACCGGCCGCTATTCCACGGGGGAGCTTCTGGTGAGATGGAAGTACCGCAACCAGCAACGACCTTGGGCTACGAAAAGTCGATTGTGACAGGATCCATGTCGAAAGGATATGCTCTGGCTGGCATCCGAGTTGGGTGGATTGCCAGCAAGGATAAATCGATTATCTCGGCGGTGATGGCGGCACGAGACTATACGACCATCAGCGTCTCGCAGATAGACGACCAAATCGCGAGATATGCTCTGTCGCCAGCAGTGCTGCCATCTCTTGTCGATCGTAACTTGACCTTGGCGAGAACCAATTCGCGTCTGGTCAAGGAGTTTATCGCTCGCTACAAGTCGGTATGCTCATGGGTGGAGCCTACAGCCGGTACAACCGCGTTTGTTCGGTTCAGTAAGGATGGTAAGCCTGTTAACGACGTCGACTTTTGCTTGGATCTGTTGCGTAAGCACAACGTGTTGCTAGTGGCGGGTTCGAAATGTTTTGGTAGCGACGAGGACTTCAAAGGCTATGTGAGAATGGGTTATGTCTGCGAGACAGAGGTTCTGGTCGAGGGACTAAAGCGATTGGGGGCTTGTATCGAGTCAAACTTGTTGTAGTGTAGTCGGGTTCCAAGCGCTGCACGGAACAACGGCATTGCAGCTGGACTTGGCTTAAGGTGTCGTCGTCAGCTGTTAATATCCAACGCTCGCACGGCTGCACGGAAAGTGGGAGAACAGAATGCAGGTGCCAATTAACTGCTACACAACATGACAGAAGAGACAAGGGTTGAATGCAATGCTTTCGAGTTACTGTTGGATCATCCATTTGTTTAGGGAAACTCAATTGATCTGCCAGGTACCGTGTTTAGGGCTGCGCTTTAATTCGATGGCGCTGATGATCAATTCTTGGCGGTCTCATCAGAGTTTACGAACCACTTTATAGAGAACCACTCACTGTAATGTACTGTACAGATACAGTACAGTGTCTCGTATTCTGGATTGGAGAATGAGAAACTGAGATGAGATCAATCCCAAGAGATAGTCTAGATATTCAGTCTATTCAACCAGACTAAACATCTCAAAAAAAAAAAAAAAAAAAAAAA
>NW_022157827.1:0-9598 GCF_003316985.1 Fusarium coffeatum
GATAAGCTAATTTCCTTAAATTTAGTATTAAAGGTATTTCTTAAAATATAATTAATAGGCCCTCTTAGTAAAAGAGCTGTATTAAGTATCTTAAAAGTTAAATTCTACCTTATTATATTATCTAAAAAAAAATTAAATGTTAGTTATCTATATATATATTATATAGAGGAAAAAAATAATAAATTAAATAAAATAAATACCTAAAGGAATAAGGGTTTTTTTTAAATCCTTAGGAAGGGACCCTGTAGTCTTACTTCTTAAGATACCCTCTTTTAAAAGGGAATTAATCTTACGGGTATATTTAATAAGGGCTGAAATTCATTAAAGCTAAGAAATAAGACCTATAAAAAATTAATTAGCTAAAAAAAACCCTTAAAGAATATATAAGAAGTAAAGAAATATATATAAGTAATAAAAAAATAACTTACTAGTAGATTCCTCTGTATTTACTTCTTCTAATTCTGATTCTTCTTTTAGACTATCTATATAATAAGATAGGAAAAAATTAGATTTTTCAGAAGCTAAATAATCCTTAAGGATATCTTAAATAATAAGGTTTAAAATATAACTAATACTTCTTATATTGTTATTAAAGTTACTTTTAAAGTAATTTTTATAATTAACTTTAAAAGACTTTAAGAATTAATTATTAGCAGTAGTATTATCTCTTGTAATACTAAAATAGATAATAAATTAGTAAAATAAAATAGTAGAAAATATATAAAAACTTACGTAAAGATATTCTTTAAAATAACTAAAGGATAATTTTTAAAGAATTTAAAAAGCTTATAATAAATATAAGCCCCTGTATAAGCTTCTTCTAATTCTTTAAAGCCTATAAAATAAATTAGCTTTTAATTTAAATAGAAAAAATAAATAAAAAATTACTTACTAATTAGCCTATAAATAGGCTGAAATTCAGGGGTAATATAGAAAATAATAACCTTTAAATAAGTTTTATTAGAAATAGAAGTCTAAATATTAAAAGTAAGGGAAAAAGTCCTAAAGCTCTTATTATAACCTTCTAATTCCTTATTAAAAGTAGCTAAGGTAGAACTAAATTCCTACTTTAAATAGGAAATAATATTATTCCTATTAATAATAGGGGTTTCCCTATTTTTTTAATTAGCTTTTATTTATTAAAAGTAATAAAAAATACTATAAAATAATAAAAAATAATAAAAGACTTACAGATTATAATAATTAAGTAGCTTTTGAAATAAATTACTACTTATAACCCGAAAAGGAAGGTTATTTTTAATAAGAAAATAAAGAACCTATTTAATAGTATCTTCCTCTGTAAAAGAAGGGTTATTCTTAGATCTTTTAGCAAAAAAACCCTCTAGAAAGGTATTAACTAGTTAAAGATTTATTAGTATTAATTTAAAAAAAAGAATAACTAAATAGAAAAAAAAATATATACCTCTTTTTCCCCTTTTAGCAAGGGTAACTTGTACTTTTAGCTTATCTAAGTGTGATTTTATATACCAATTATAATTAGAAGTCTAAAATCCCTTAATAGTAGTAGTTATTTTCCAGCCACAACTATATAGAAATTACTAATTAGTATATCTTTATTTAAAAAAATAATAAAAAATAATAAAAAATAAATACTAATATAGTACAGGTAACCTATATTTTCCTTTCTTTAAAAAGGTTAATAGGAAGTAATTCCCTAGTAAAAAGCCCTTTTTTAAAGATAGTAGCTTTTATTTTAGGAAGTTAAAAAGTAGGTTAATTTTAAGGACTATTAGTAAAAGGTGCCTAATATCCTAACTTAAATTAAGAAAATTAAGAATTAGATCCTTAAAAGTTTAAAGAGGCTATTATTACTTATAAAAAAGTAAAAGAAAATAGGTTAAGTAGTAATAGTTATTAGTAAAATACTTAAATTTTTCCTTATAGTAATATAATAAAAAAAGTAGGGAAAAAGGTAATATTATATACATAGAAGTCAGATAGAAATTACCCTATGCTTATAAACTATAATAACTGCCAATATGTAAGGAAAAGGCACAGTATATATAATATAACCCTAGAGTAGGGTAATTATTAATACCTTAAAAATAAAAATAATAATTATATTAGCTATAGAAAAATAAGTAGGTCCTTAAATATTAATATTTAAAAAAAGTAGTATATTATATAGTTTTTTTTTTCTTAATAGCTGTTTTATTAGTAAAGTTATTACTATATATAAAGTATTACTATAGTAAAGGCCTAATTAGGGCTTTTTAGAAAAAAGATATTAAAAAAGTAAAATAAAAATAATTACATCTTTAGGAAAAATCTAAAAAAACTATATAGTATATATTTTATAAAAAGCTATATAGTAGTAATCTTTTTGTATTCTTTATAGCTATATAGCCTACTTTATAAGGGAAAGTAAGTTTTTATTATAGTAAAGCGCGAATTAGAGCCCCTTGTAAAAAAGATGCTAGAAAGGGTACTTTAAATAGGTATATATAGGAAAAAGAATCTAAAGAAAATAAGATAAATAGATATACTTATATTATATAACCTAGTAGTTTTTTTTAGTTTTTCTTTCCTTATATAGTAGTAAAAATAGTAGTTTTGTTATAAATTTCCCACTTTTAACTAGTTAGACTATAGTTAGACTAGTGATTTGACTAGCCGATCTTAGTCAGTTAAAATAGGTGACTTAAGTTAGACTAATAACTAGCTAGTCCCTGACTAATAGTCACTAGTTACTAATTATAAGGGACTAAGACTAGACTAGTGACTAGTTAGTTACTGACTAATTAGTCAATTGACTAGTCAGACTATAGTCAGACTAACTAGTCAGACTAATTAGTCACAACCCTGCTTCTTACCTTTATAATAATATAATTAGTAATATATATTATTAATTATATATTATAATTACTTTATAAGAAACTTTTAACTTTATTAGCTTAATTTTATAATATAGTTAAACCTTAGATTATTAAACCCTTAAAAGCTATAATACTTTTTATTACTTATAATCTTATTTTAAACTTTTCAAGCTTTAATATAATATTCTTATTGAATTTACTTAGCTTTTTAAAACCTATTATATTAATATAATAATTTTAATACTATTATACTACTAAGCTATAGCATAGTAATACCTAGGTTAAAAAGAGTATATAATTTTAATTATATAATTTAAATAAATTAAAGCTATAAGCTAGGTTTATTTTAACTTTTAGTAACTAAGCTTTATTAACTTTAGTATATATAATATAAATATATTTCTCTTTTAAAAACCTTAGTTATTTAAATTTTTAGTTACTTAAAATACTATATACTAATATAGTATTATAAAATTATAATTTTAAACTATAATTAGCTTACTAAAGCCTTTAGTTTACTTAATTTACTTAATTAATTTAAAATAATTAATTATTGTTTTTAATTACTTTATTAGCTTTTTAAACTAATTATTTATTTTTAAATCTATAAAGTTAGCTAAGTTGTTATTTAAATTATAATCTTAAACTTAATTTTATTAAAAGTTAAATTTATATTAATTACTACTTTATAAGCTAATCTCTTTAATATCTTAAGCTTTATTATTAAAAATATTTTATATTTATTTCTTTAAAGTAATAAAAGAATCTTATAATTAAAAGTAATAAGCTTAACTTTTCTATATATATTAAATAAAAAACCTAGTTTTAATTGCTTAGCTATTACTATAATATTTAAGTTTTTTAATAATAACTAAAAAGTTACTTTAATTTATAATTTAAAAATAACCCCTCTAGGGTAAGTTAAAGTATAAGCTTATCTGAATTAAAGTTACCTATATTAACTAAATTTAGCTATTACTAACTAAGCTTTTATATATATAAAAGGCTACTATATAAGGTATAGTAACTTAGCTCCCTTTCTTCTTTATATATTTATACCTTTTATACTATTATACAAGTAGTAAGTTAGGCAGCTCCCTTAGTTTTATATTAGTAACTTAATCTATAGTAATATACTATAGTATTACCTTAATAAGCTAAGTATTAAGATAGTGTTTAAACTATATTAATTTAAGCATCTAAAGTATTAAGTAGTAAGAAATCTAGGAAAGAATTCTAATAAGAAGGTAGCCTTAGTAACCTTTAATTACTTACTTTTCCTTTTTACTTACCTTACTATAGAAAAATAAACCTTTTTAATTAAAATAATAATATTAAATAAATTAACTATAAAGCTAAATTTAAATATTAACTTAAATACTAATAAATAGTAATTTCTTAATAAGCTAGTAATAGGTATTAAAATTACTAGTTTTTTTATTTAGCTTAGTAAGTAAACTATATAATTAACTATTTTAATATTAAAAAAGCCCTTTGATTAATATAATATAGCTATAGTAATATATTAGTATATAGTATTCTTAGGAAACTAAAAATTTAAATATATAAGGTTTAAAAAAGAAATTATATTTATATATTATTTACACTATATTATTAGTAAAGGTTAAAGTTAAGATTACTTAAAGTTAAGAATAATAAATAGCTTATTAGTAGTTTAATTAATTTAAGTTATAAAATAAGTTATATACTTTCCTTAACCTTTATTATTACCTTAGCTAATATATATAACAAAGTATTATTAATAGTATTATTAATAGTAAAAGCTTAATATATAAAGTATTAAGTTATTAATAATATTATTAGGTTATATTACTATAAGTATAATTAAAAGGCTATATAATCTTATTTAAATAATATACTAGCTAAAGCTTTTAACTTTAGCTTATCTTAGCTTTAACTTTAAATAGTTATATAAAATATATATTTCTTTTATAATATTAACTTTTTTAAATTTTCCCTTTCTACTTAAATACTATATATAAAAGTTATAGTTAATTATCTTATAGTTATTTTTATACAAACCTTACTATTAAAGACTTTAATTATATTATTAATTTAATCTTTTAAGTTATTAAGCCATAGCCTATAATAGCTCTAGTTAAAATATTATTAATAAAATTATTAATTACTTATAAGTATAATTTTAAGTAAGGGAATTAGTTATATAACCTTATTAATTAATTAATAGTTACTAACTAAGAAGACTTTATATAATTATATAAGTAATTTCCTTTTTTATCTTATTTAGCTTTTCTAATAAAGCTTATTTATACTTAGAATACTATACCTAGGTAATAGTAAATAGAAGTTATAGAAGCTATTATTATTTCTAATAATTCCTAACCTATTCTATAGTTATTTCTAGCTCTATTTACTATATACTAAGATTTACTTTATTAAGTAAGCCTATCTTAAATATTATATAAAAGAGATTTCTCTTAGTAATCTTATTATGTAGTACTATAAGTAATTACTATCTTATTAATATAGCTAAAATAACCTAAGGAAATATCTTAGGAATTATACTAAGGAAAACTAAAATATTATATTTAAAAATAGCTATTATAATAAGAACTTTATTAGTTTAGTAGGTACTTTTCTACTAAATATAGCTTAGGTTTAGCTTACTTTTAATAAGGTTCTAAAGTACCTTATACTTTACTAGATTTTATATTAGTATAGTACTAATCTATAGATTCTTAAACTAGAGGCTAGCTATATAGGCTAATAAGGCTAGTTAATTAGTTATTAATATTTTATTCTTAATTAAGTTAGCTTTTTATATACCTAATATTAAGTATAGAATATATTTACTTATAAAGGTATTTTAATTAATAACTTTAAATATCTTTTTGTAATTAAATAAAAAATAAAAGATTTATAATATTAGCTACTTTTAGCCTTTTATTCTATTAATTAAGGTTTTACTTGCCTTATATAACCTTATTATATACTTATTATATAATATTATATTATTATACTATAGGGTAACTAGATCTAGTATTTACTCTTGCTATTCTTTGTATAATAAAGGAAGATAACTTGCATAAATAGCTTATAATAGTACTTTCTAATTATTTTAAGAAAGTAATTATAAAGCTATATATATAACTAAGCTTTAATAAGCTTTTCTTTTAAGCTTTATAAAGTTATTAACTTTTTTTTAATTTCTTTTCCTATATTACTTTATATATAATACTATTTCTTACTATTAATTAATAAAAGCTTATAGCTAAAGGCTATTAACTTAACTAAACTAAGGTTATTTTATATAACTAAATATAGTTAATATAATAGCTTCTTAAAATCCTAAGTTAAGGAGATTTTCTTAAGATTATTAACTTTTACTTATAGTTACTTAAGCTTATTAATATTATTATAATTTTAAAGGGTTAGTTTAATTTTCTTATATAAAAGGTTAATCTTAAGGTTAATATAATAAAAGATATTTATAAGATTTCCTTGTATAATAGCTAGTATTATAAGTAAGCAATAATAGTTAGTAATATATAGTAAAGGGTAAGAATTAAGGTTTATTAATTAACTAGTAGCTTATTATATTAAGTTAATTAAAAGTTAAAGATAGAAAAAGAAAGAAATTACCTTATATATAGCTTAATAGCTATTATAGTGTATATATACTTACTATTATTAGAGTTTAGTAGCTAACATAATATATATACTTAACTTATTAAGATTTAACTTTATTAAAAGAGGTTACTATTAATTATAATATTAAAAATAGATTTAACCTAGGACTTATAGTTTAAAGAGAATAATAAATAAAGTATTAAGTACTTATTTTTAAGTTTATATAACTAATACTTATAAAGAAACTAAGCCTAGGAAGTATATAGCCTTATATTTAAAAATAGCTATTATAATAAGGATCTTATTAGTTTAATAGGTACCTTTTACTTAAATATATTATAGTTTTAGCTAATTCTTAAATTAATCTTCAAGTACTTTATATAATACTTAGTTAATTAGTTAACTTAGTACTCTATTAATCTTTAGCTTATTAAAGTAGTAATTACTATATATAGCTAATAGCTTTACTTAATTAGTTATTAATATATTATTTATAATTAAGTTAGCTTTATATATTTAATATTAAGTATAGAATATACTTACTTATAAAGGTATTTTAATTAATAATAGCTAATATCTCTTTTTAATAAAATAAATAATAAAAGGTTCATAGTACTAACTATTTTTAACGTTTATTTTTAATAATTAAGGTTTTATTTACCTTATATAACCTTATTATAAACTTTTACTATTAATAAAAAATTATTATACTATAGATTTACTAGATTTAGTATTTACTTTTACTACTATTTATATAATAAAGAAAATAACCTATATAAATATATACTTTATACTTTTTACTAATTAGATATATTTATACTATATTAATAGTATAATCTATTAGTTTACCCTAAGCTAATACTATAATTTAAAATTAATTACATTTATATAATAATCTTAATATAATATTATAATAATTTATAATATTTACTTAGGTATAATATATATAATAAGTAAGTATTATACTTTTCTATATACTCTTTATTATATACATAATAAGATTTCTATAATTTATTTAATTAATTAAAATTACTTACTATACCTTTTTCTAGATACCTTTAGAACTACCTTATAGATTCTTATATTATACCTAGTTTTACTATGTATATTATAGTATTAAATACCTAGTTTAATTAACCTTTTCTATTTACTACTTCTTAATAATTTAGCTTCTATTTATATATTAATATATATTTAATTAAGTACTTATAATACTTCTTATATAGTTATTACTTCTTTCTTTTATAATTTAGTTTTTTTCTATTTATAATATTAGCTTAATATTTTATTTACTTATTAAAGTTCTTTATTTTTTACTATTAGTAAAGTAATCTTATATATTATTACTTTAGCTTTTTTAAAAAGATAATATAAAGCCTTAATAATTAACTTTAGTAAGTTACTATAATATAGTTTAATTTACTTAGTAAGGTATTTAAACTAAGATTAGGTTTTTATTATTATCTTTAGAATCTTTAAAGTCTAAGGAAAGAAAGATTTAATTACCTTCCTAAGAAATATTAAAGTCTATAGCTATATATTAAGTTTTAATATAATAGTTTTTAGGTTAAAAAGATAAAGTTTAATTCTTTTAAAAGCTCTTTAGATATTACTTTTTATAAAAGTAGCTTAAAAGTAATATAAAAGATAAAGAAAACCTTAGTCTTTAAAATATAGGTTATAAAGGATTTAATAGAATACTTTATTTCTTAATTATATATATTCTTAAGTATTAAAAAATACCTAATATTAAGAGGTTAAAGTAAGTAAAATATATAAGTAGGTATATAAAGTATAATAATCTTATAATTTTAATAATATTTCTTAAAGTTAACTAAGTAGTACCTTTTATAACTATGAAGAATTAAAAAGTAATAGAAACTAATTAATCTCTTTATTAAGAATCTAGCTTTATTAGCTTTAAAAATAACCCCTTAGGCAGGTTAAATTACAGGCTTAATCCAATTAGTATTACTAATAGCTACTAAACTCTAACTATTGCTAATATAGCTATTAATAATATATACAAAAGGCTACTATATAAGGTACAGTAGCCTAACCTCCCTTTCTTCCTTCTTTACCTTAGTTCTAACCTATATACAGTAAGTTATTAAGCCCCTATCTATTAATTTATATTACTAACCTGTTTTATAGTTATAGAAATCCTAGCTAAATACTATTGTATTCTCCTAATAAAGAACTACTACTATAATAATAATATATACCTAAGAACTATAGAAATTAAAGTAACTACTTTATATATATTATAAGCTACTATAAACTTAGTTCTTAATCCTTTTCCTAACCTTATTATATATAAGGTTAATCTAGCTATCTTTAGCTATAAGCTTTTTTAGCTAATTTAGTAAAATATAAATATAAACTATATCTTATTTTTAATTACTAAATTAATTATACTAAAAGAGCTAGTAAGAAAGCTAGCTATAAAAGAGAAATCTAAGGATAATAAGAATAGGTTTCTTAAAAAGATTAACCTAGGTAACTAGACTATTTACTATATATAGTTTATTATTTTAAAAGATTAAGTAAAAATAATAGTTAGCTATATAAATAAGCTATAACTAGTATTATAGCTTAAGACTATAAGTATATAATAAAATTAGTATATAGTATTCTAAGGGGAATTAGTATTATTAAGAACTAAAAATTTAAATAGTTAAGGTTTTTAGAAAAAAGATATATTTATATCTTATATATTAATAAAAAGTTAAAGTCTAGCTTACCTTAGCTATAGTCTTAATTAATCTAGCTATAAGACTAAGGTTATATAACCTTCTTAGCCTTAATTATAGCTACAACTAGTATTAAGTATTGTAGTATTTTAATAGCAAATTAATCTCTTTACTATTAATTAATTAAAGTACTTTAGCAACTTAAAATCTAGCTTATTATTTATTTACTTATTTATTTTAACTTATTATAATAATCTAATTACTAAAAAGGTTATATTCTTAGTATTAAGTTATAAAGTAATATTAGCTTAAACTAATAATAAAGAGTAAGATTAATTAACCTTTTATTTTATTTTTTTAAGTTTATTTATTATTTTCTTTAAACTATAAGTCCTAGGTTAAATCTTCCTTTAATATTATAATTAATAGTAATTTCTTTTAGTAAAGTTAAATCTT
>NW_022158089.1:0-39984 GCF_003316985.1 Fusarium coffeatum
GGGGGGGGGGGGGGGACTATGGAAGGCACAGCGACACTCTGTGAATGATAGCTACGGTGGCGATATTTGGGGCTCAGCCACTATGGACGACGATGGATATGGTGAGCCTGTTGAGATGCAGCTTGCCCTCAAGCGGTTGGGGGGTTGAGTTCATTGTTGAACTACAAAACCCTCATATCAAACCCGGATAAGATGTCACTGATATGTCGACATCCCGACGTATTTGAAGTTCCATATAGGTACAGAAAAGCTCATACGTATGAAGCTCCAGAGTGATCGATTACAAGTATCTACAGCACGAGTATACCCAAACCATAGACCAGTGCTGCAATCCAAGGTCCACCGATTCGATTTCCTCCAAACGCCATCCCATTGTTCGGTTCCGGTTCCACTGTTCTGTTGTTGCCGTATGAAGCATTGAACACCTTCTGTGCTTCAAAGTCACCTTGAATCTCTCCGCGACTACTGCAATTCTCATGGACAAGCTTGAGCTGATCCTTCCAATAATCATCATCCAATGACCACAGATGAGCTTCTGTAGAAGAATTCAGAAGAGCAGTAATGACCATACCGTAACAGGGATGGCATGGTTCTGGAAATGGCTTCAATTTTGCATCCCAGTCGTGTAATTCATCCATAATGTCTAAACAAGGTCAGTCCTGCGTTGTCTGGATTATCGTATAGACTTACCCAAGCAATAACGACCAGACTTTGTATCCTTGATACAGGTTGCGTTCCACATTAGTTCCATGTCATTGGCCTCTGTGATCAATGTTTGCAGCGAGAGATTATCTTCAGTTCCATCTTCGGCGCATTCTTGGGCCACTGTCTCGTTCCAATTTCGGAGGGACGTGGAGCAGGTAGCGGTACACATAGCGTCGGCCAATCTGTTACTTCCAACCCATCCTTGGTATGTAGACTTCCCCAATGACCGTGTATAGTCGTAGCATTCGAGATCGGTTTGCAAGGCTTTGGTACAACTCGATGTAAAATTTAGGCTGCCGATGTACATATCGCTCTGGACTTTGAAGGCATTGACAGCCAGAGAGAGACTGAGGGTAATTATTAAGCGCATGGTAGGTGTGTGAAGGTGATGAACGCTGATACTGCTGGTCAGGACCTCGTTTGATTTATATAATCTCACTGATCCCTCGCCTCTACCGACCCAGGACAGAAGTGGATATAAAAAGGATATTAATTCTGCTTTGAAAAGGTCGTCAATCCTGCTAAGATGCCAAGACAGCACAGACCCGGTGGATCAAGCGGATGAAACTGTCTGTTGGTTGCTAGCGGAGAACGTGCACTGTCACAGCCACTGTAATCCCGCAGCAAGTGAGCGTCACCAGCACTTCTGTGCCACATCATTGTTGAGTTTGCAGTGTCCAAAATCAACTTATTATAGCTTAGTAGCATGAAGGGTCAACTTTCTTTCTTTAGATGCACATCAATTGGTTGTTATTATGCAGAAATACAGTCAGACTACCAACATGTCACTATTTGTAACCACTCTGCAAGCGATTGGTGAGGGCTGGCGCTGCCCCCTGGTGCTATGGAGCAATTTACTTTACACTAACAACCAACAGTTTGTAACTAACAGCCAACAGATGATAAAAACGAAGTGGCCAATACGGGGAAACCATCAATCAATTTTTTAATCAAGGAAGAGAAGGATTTCGTAATTAGCTACCTGTACATAACAATAGGAATGCTCCACTGAGCATAATTTGCATCCACGAAGTATGAACTGAGTTACCGCCAGTGTGTCATCACCTTCATTCGTGACTCGTTTGGTGTTATTATGTTTGAACGAGGAAACGATAGTTAGGTAAGTATAGGCGAAGTTTCGTAGGTGGTCAGCTGTAAGTCACGACGACATTGCAAAAGAGCACGCAATAAGACAACCTGGCCCTAAGTTTTCCCTCACTGGAGCCTAACGAAATGGGCTGCGGCATTAGCGCGCGATTCTTATCAAGAGTCAAAGTATACAGACTCAATCATCTGATCGTGAGCGCACCCTGCGACGAGCGTGCGTCGTCTCAAATACAGTCTTGGCTTACGGATCCCGGCGACGCTAACTAATCCCCTGGGTGTAAAGATGTTTTTTCAAGCTTATGAGTGGAGATCTTGAGACAGCTTGGACCACATCTGCCTAATCGGAGTGGATATGTTAAGGAGAAACGATTAATTTACAGGTACCAACATGGATCCATCGGACATTGTTAACAGAATAAATACAACGTTCCCGCGTCATGCTCAGCGCTCCAGCTGAACTAACAGACAGTGTTACCGATGCGACACAGCGGACCTCCTCGACAAACAGAACAATGGACCCGAATTTAGACCTCTATAGGAGTATCTCGCACCTCCCGATTTCGGAGCGCCGGAAACGCGTTCAGCATCTTTCCGAGGAAGAATGCCACAGGGTTAGGATTATCGTTGAAAGAGAGGAGGATACTCGAAAACTGGAAGAAGACATTGGGGGCCGAGATCTCGTTAAAGTCGCCTTAGCTGATCCTTCTGAGTTGCACACCCCATTGAAACTGACACTCCTTGGCCGAACTATCCACTCCAGGGACGAAGATAACATGGTGGAACGCATCACCAACGGCGCCGAACGTCAAGGGTCTAGTTTGATTAGTCATATCGCGAGATTTGATCACAGTACTACTTTGCTCCCATTGGATGCCTGGAAGCTGGTCTATTGCGACTTGTATTATATAGACGGATGCGATGCTACACTACAGGAAATTTACGAAGCACGCCTTCGAGAGGAGGATCTTCAAACCCCTGCCGCTAGAGCCAGAGAGCTAGTGCGCGATACGGATTTAAAGAAGGCTCGAAGAAATGCCAGATGGATGATTCCCGCTCTCGAGCATCCCTGGAAGGATGAAGACCCACCACAACCGAACCCAATGGAGGAAGCCGTTAAACGAATGATCGAAAATTCACCTATTCCAGAAGAGGTAGCAAAGCTCTGCGAATCTGAAAAGATAATAGAGAAAGCCAGGAAGGACTGGGAAAGAGAGAAACCCAAAAGACGTCTAGAAACACTCTGGAAGCAAGTATCACCTGCACCACCAGCTTGGATGCAGAATATAGTTGATGCTAAAAAGCCATTTGGCTTTATATACTATGTATCCAGAGAAGCCAATGAAAAGTATGGACGCCACTGGAAGTCAGAGTGGCTTCGCATTGATAATACCTGTTCGCCGTTTGGTGTACGCTGGTCTTGTATCCATACTCAGGGACAGGAGAACTGGTACGCAATGCATCGTCTAGAAGCTGAGAATTGGCCTGTGTTCTCCCCCGATGAGACATTGATTGAAGGCGACGATCTCAGGAAGTGAGTTAGGATATCGCAACACCGAGAAGAGTAAACATGCTAACTACTTGCTAGACATTTTAAGCAGTACAGGGAGAAAAACAAGTCTGATACTAAAGAAGATAGGAAGATGATGAACATGATCAGGAAGAAAAAGAAATACCCTAGAGTGCAGGAGTACAGCGATGTCCTCTCTCCTGGGTTCCTTCGTAATACCTTTATTGTGATTCCCATCGAGCTGGTTGATGGTAATCGCAGTATCGATGAAAATGACTGTCTTGATCCCTGCTGGGTCTGGGCATATGATGCAGACTGGAACACCTCACAAGGCGAAACTGTCTTCAACGGGGAAAGGTACGAAGGTCGCGTCAAGGTAGCCAAATGGTCACTCAACTCATGGTTCTACGGTGCTCGCTGGGAGGGTGTTAGTCTTCGGGACATGTGGCTTAAGGCACAGCTGCACCCGGAAAGGATGTGGATCTGTTATACGAAGGAGCTTGAAGAGTGGGATCATGAGCCTTATATATGAGGGAGATGTTTTCCAATGACATGTAAATAGCTGTATTTCGGACAAAGCACACAGGAATTCGACCTGGAACGTGTACACTGAGACCTGTACAATTGGATCGCCAGAGTGAATGAAGCTTCCATCCCAATCTAGTCTTGCTGCAAGGTTTGTGCTCATGGAAAAGAAACGAACGCACCCCCCAATCTTGGTCTACACTACAGGCACAACAGCTTATAGTAGGTCTTATCCTTCCTAGAGGGTGGTTCGGGTATCCTCTCCTACATAACGTGCACTTTAACAGCTGCCATTATGGGAAGGGAAGATTGTAGCGTCTCGTTATACTATTGTAATCTCTCTTACGATCAACTCATTTCTAACGAAATCCTTCTTTCTTGCTCTCATGAACTGGCCAACTCTCTTATACAAGCCTTCAACTTCCTCTGTGAGTAGTAAGCCAGAAACACTTCTTGAATCTCCAAGCTCAGAGGCCACAGCAAGACAGTAAACAAGCATAGGATCAGTAAATCGAGACTGATCACAGGTTGCAACTGTGTTATCATTCCACGAGCCGTGTAGAGTCTCATCATCTAGATCAACGTCAGGGTACCGCGTAACAAAGTCTTCAATATGCTGTTTGTAGGCGTCTTGGCAAGAGATTATACTGTTGTCCCTGTCTAAGTTGGGGAGCAACACAAGATTCGAGGTTTGCGGATAAACCCAGGCTCTCCTTACAGGCCCTCTCAGTTTCAGATATCCAGACACAATTTCTCCAAAAGAGTTTCCCCCAGTTTTGGGCGTTGGAACACAATCCAGGATCTCGCAAATAGTGATAGGATAGTGTACAGGTGCAAATATATCGTTGAAGCAGATGACACCACCTTCAATGCTAGCCCACGACCATGAAGGCGCACGATATGCCTTTGGCTGGTAGGAAGAAAGCTTAATACCAGGGAGGCTTTCATGTTGATGTTCAACATACCAAGTAAGTTGCAGCGCAAACTTGTACGTCCACATTCCAGCATGATAGCTTGGACCAAGAGCAGAGCTAAATGATGACAACGACGCAACGCCAGCAATCGCGTTCAGCTTGTCGCTTTCAAGACTAGCAAGACGAAGGGAATAGGCCGTTACGAGCCTACACCACGAGGTCAGAGCGTCGTACTTGCAAGCGATCGCCTCCTCTTCATGTAGCAAGAGTGTGTTGAGGTTAAGGGTATAGGACCTTTCGCTACTATCACTATACGGGTAGTGGAAAGAGTCGCCAAAGGTTCGTGTACCGGCTTTACAGTCGCATAACATTGTGTGGACGGCAAAGGTAATGGATCTTTGAGCGAGCAGTTGTTCCTGCAGGGTCCAAGCTCTCTTTGCCAGTGGCTCGGAACGTTCATTGTAGGATGCCGTGCTGAGCTTGCTGAAAGAGAATGATCCGAAAAGATCAGATTTCATGCGGAATGGTATCATAAAAACGTCTTTTAGGGCAGGCCGGTTTTGCAGAAACCCTTCAGCGACGGCCTCTGCAGAGGCTGCGACGATAGTCAACGCTGAACGGGCGTAGACATCCTTCATTGAGGAGATCTCTTCATTCTTGTCATCCTCAGAGTCCTGGATAATACAGAGAGCATCGATCCATAGATGTGGAATAGATAGTTTGCGAGTTATAGTGATAGCCTCTCGAACTGTGAGAGGTAATGTACTCATATCAAGAGCTTTACTGAAATGGGCATAATTCGAAGTGTTGAGGGTCTCGAAGGGTGCTTTGCCCCAACAGTAGGATAAAGTTGTATATGTTCCTCTTTGACCACCAGACTCAACAACACGAGGCTCTTCCTGGTCTGCAGGATTGACTTCGATAACTCTGGTAGGAAGTGGAGCATTTGTATAGGAGCTGGAGCAGCCTTCGTGACCTTTGCAATCGTCGAGCCACGTCTGGATCTGATCACAAGCGGCATCACTGCCTACATCCACTCGCAAAGGACGTGCAGTCACGAACTTGGAAGCGTTATCCTGACTAGTCGTAAAAGCATAAAGAGACTCCATCCCAATATTTATCTCTTGTCCCTTCGATAGATAGTAGACACGGACGAAAAATACATTGCGGCCAGATGGCGTAGCGTGGTACCTGTCACGGGATGGAAGTAGTACGGTTTTAACCTGCGTGTCTCCAGATCTTGAATCATCAAGGAAGGTCGCGATAAACCTGCACCAATTGCAACGTGATGAAGCTGTTCTGATTTCGTCAACAGTGTAGATACCGGTTGTCTCAGGTATGGAATAGTGGTCATCTTCGGCAGTACAGGTTCTTTCGAAAGCCTCAGTGTTGAAGAAATCCGTCCAACATTTGGGGCAGACGAGGTGTTGTGGTTCCATGCTAAGTTGACATGAGCTTTTGGTAAGACGTGATTTAAAAGGCGGGGTAGTTGAGCCTCAAGTTGGTACCCCGCTACGGGACCGAGGGAGATAGGGCTTCAACCACCCCGCCGTTTTACCCCTGCTACACAACACTTAAAGGGCTAATAGCCACCACCCGAGATACAAGAGTACCTACTGACCCATGACGACCAAAGCACATACAAATGTAAAAGACAAAGTAGAATGGCGACAGTGGATTCAAGGCTTGTGAGAACAAAGGTCTCAACGTATATTCTCTAAAGCTTTTTGGAATATAAGAAGCTACTATCTACTTGAGAATGAAATGTCTGGTTGAGCAGAGGTAAGAATCATCTAACAGCAACATGGTTGAGCACAAGCTGTCTTCCAATGCACACCGATATCTTCCAAACGGAACTATGCACAGCCGATGTCGAACACCTGAGCGATTGCAGCACCCACTCCCGGTATAGCGGAAAGCGCATCCTTGAGATTATCCTTCACAAAACCATCACAGTCCCATCCAGCAGTATCCCGACATTGCAAGTTGATGTTATACGACAGCTCAGCCGTGTTAGCGCCGCTGGCCAGGTTCAACACGATCTGCTGGAAGTTGAGAACACTGGTGATTTCTTCATCTTCATTGGTGCAACTGGGCTGTCCTTGGTGAGTGCAGAGAGGATTGTCCTCGATGCTGACCTGGATAGTCTCAACAGTTGCCGTGTCCGTAAGGGATGTAGTAAGAACATTGATCATGTAGTCTCGCTGATCGGTGTTGTCCCAGTTGCCCGAGGCAGTGACGGTCCAGGTACAATCGAGGATATCGCCGAACGACTCGAATTGACCGAGCTTGACTGGAGACTCATAGGATGATCCGCCGTCGCAGCTAGTATCCCCACAGAGATCGTGCAGACCATCGCTCAGGAGCTTTGCTCCATCAATGGTGGAAAGTGGAACGTAGCTCTTGCCGAGTCCAACCTTTGCGTGGTTTTCACCCTGGCGACGAAACATCTCGGGGACTGCGAATGCATTGACGAGCTGTCCAGATAGGGTAGCAAGACCAAGGGGAAATGTAAATCGGTGCATTGTAACAACACTATTCGACGGTTTGGCTGATATTTCAAGGTTGGTAGATGGAGGTTGAAATGAAACTGATGACGAGTATACTATCAACAGAAGGAGGAATTTCAGCGTTCTTATACTGGTATGAGGTTGTAGGGGGCGCTCCTACGTAGCTCCCGAATTGCCATATTCAAGAAACCACCTTCCACATTTGGCTGAGAGCAAGCTTACTCCGTGCTTGGATGGTGTATAAGCGGGTATCTGAGGTGCCCAATGTGAAGATACGATGAACTTGACATTACGTATACCGTAAACCTGTACTCAGTCATGCTTGGGAAACAGGATGCCAAGGTCCTCCAAGGAATATCGGCAATGTCGCGGATCTGTATTTTACATCGTGATCGAGGAATTTCCAATCAAGCCTCTCGTATCGTCAGCGGGATCTGCAGCCGTCGGAGCCTATGTGTAGATCTCGGGGATTACACTGTTACTAGCGCTTATCTCAAGTGAAAGGGAGTGCAATCTCCAATCCTGTACAACGATGGATGGCAGGCAAGTGTGGAAAGCACTATGCTCTCAGACTTGGCTAAGATGAGAAAGTCATTGCGTCTCTTGTGTTCTCAGCGGCTAAATCGTTTGACACCCTGAGCCATGGGAAGCCAGATGACGATGACCTGCCTTCTCCATGTCACGCCTTGAAAGTAAAACCGAATGGAGATTGACTGCGGTGAAGAACAAACTGTCCTCATGACTTACTTTCTTAAGGAAACGATTGACTGTCACTATTCCATACAAGTGTAGACAAGACTTATCCTCTTCTATAATCCTCAACCCGAAACTCAAATATTCCACTGCCCGGCCTCTCCTCCACTGCCCGAATTCTCCTCCTCGTATCTCCTTCCCGATCCAAGTCGATCCCCTTGGTCGTCTTCGCAATCGATGAGAAAGTAATCTCTCTTAACTCATCCACACCATCCCGCGCCATAGCCACAAGACCGTACGCAACTCCAACAACCCCAATGAGGAACGAGGCTACGTATACTGTAATAAGAACACTCCGATTGTAATAGAAGTAACTCCCTGTCTTCATACGAACACAGGGATATTGTGTTTCTGGTCCACCTGGTCCTCTACCCGAGAGTTCCTTAGGGTCAGCTGCCCATGCCACTGCTAGAAGTAGTGGGTCCGAGAGGAGAGAGATGAGCAGATCCTCGTAGAGCTTCTGTACTGCGTCTTCGAAGTCGGGGACAGGCAATGTTTCGGGTCGAGCGACCAGCTTTGAGGTTGTGATGGATGAATGGGCGATGGGACCCGGTAGTAAGATTGAACCTTGGAGTAGATCGCGAATCTTCTTGCCCAGAGAGTGATATGCTGCTATCTTACGGTAGTATTGCCAATTGATTGGGAAGACGTAGTTCTCTTCTGGCTCGGCGTACTGTGGATCCAGAGTTCCATCTTCAGATGAGTCGTTGATGTATGTTGTGTTGATAACCTTCCGTAGATAATCTCGGTATGTGACCTTGTAGGATTGCCGACCACCTGTATAGTTCAAGTTGACAGTATAATTCGTCTCCCAATGTTCACAAGCTGTTATGATAGGCGTGTAATCTGAGGACCAATTCTTCATACTGCGGTTCTTGGCATGCTGTTCGTCGATGCTATCCACTTCAACATACCCCATCCATAGTACCGGCTCCGATCTGAAGGCGCCTAGATTCTTGGGAAATGGTGGCTTTGGTACTGGTTTGTTGTTCTCATCGACTTCGATCTGATCAACCTTGTATTCTCCAATGCTCGCGACGGTGTAAAAGCTTGCATTCCCGTATGGTATCAATTCAGTGAGGTTGAAAGGCGTAGTGTAGTTCTTGAAGCTCTTCATCGTCGAGTTGGCTCCTTTGGCGAGTTGCTCGCACTTGTATGCTGGCCCGACAAAGGAAATGGTCGTGGAACAATCCCATCCTTTTCCACAAATCTCATCAGCCACTTCGTCTCGCTGGACCGGCTGTCCTCCAGCCAAAACCCTGGAAGCAATCGAGTCCAGAGGCGGAGCAGCCTTGAGCCAGTAATCGAAGTGGTAAGGGGATTCTCTGTCTCTCATTACCTCGTTGAACATAGAGATTGAGATCCCTCGCATCGTCTCATTCCTTGCCCGCTTGTCATCATCCCAGCTCTTCTTCGCATCATTGCTAAAGTTCAAAGTTCGGACGTCCTGGCAGAATGTGTGATCTCCTCGTGTGTCCGTCACCGTGTTCAGCGTCGCAGAAGTAAAAATGACAACAGCAGGTGACAACCAGATATATATCGCTAACACCATAGCGAATGCCGACTTCTTCCACGCCTCCCTGTTGAATAACTCAAAAGCATTATGCGCTGCACCGAACAGTGAGTCAATGGCATGAACAGTGTAGCTTTTCCGACTGACGGCTCGCCAGGCAACTTGCTGATGCGCTGTCAAGACGGCAACAACGAAACTTGCTTTTGCAACAAAAGCTAGGAATTGACCAAGACGTAACCACCATTGCTGATTCGTAGCTTCTCGGTTGTGAAGATGAGAGTAAAGAATATGATGACCAATGGCTGCAGCTGCGCCGAAGATAAGACAGACGACCATGCACCATTTATTCTTTGCGATGCGGAGCCATAATGGGTCTTTGGGTGGTGGTGGAGGAGGTTGATAGAGGCCAAGTCCATGTGCTGGTTCTGAGCTGAGTAGGTTCACACGACTATTGTCTCTTCCACCCGAGGCATATGATCCACGCAAGTCTGGACTCAGGGGTTCAAGGGGGTGGATGCCAGGTCGGGGAGAATCAAAGTCTGATCGGGGTGAGAGGTATGAGGTTTGGTGGATAGTAGGTGTGTCGGCGGGTGTCGGCGCGATGTTGGGGTGAGATTCAGAGTGAGGGTCGTTAATGTGTTGGTATTCTGGCGATGACCTGAAGAATGACGTTGATGCTTGCCGCATGTTGTCGGTAGGTTAGGTACCCGTTAGGCTTAAAGATAATGCCTCAGGATGTAAGCATAGGCTTGAGAGTTGTAGCCGAGAACGGCTAGTGTGATGCAGTAGTGTGGGTTCTCGCTGGCCTTTAATCAGTCTTCAAGGGTGATAAGGTCCATGGTGATACAACGAAGACATGGCTGCGCCGATTGCAGTCCAGTTCATTCATATTTGTCTCTTCTCAAGGGAAAAATCAGTCTCTACCCTTGGGGCTGAAAAGAAATGAGGGGGCTTTCCCGTTGCGAACCCCTGGAGCTGACATGCTGACAATACGGAGCAGTTGAACCGTTTGAGGTCGGATTATTGGCTGGATTCTGTCTAGCCATGCTTGGCATTTCCATATTGGGGGCTGAATCTTATACGAGCCAGTAACAGTTTCAGGGTCGATCTTATAGATCCACTTGGCGGGAACTAATTTAATCAGCGATGGAGTCTACTGGGTCAGTGTATGCAAGCGGCTGAATGTGGATAACAGAACTTAACCTATACTTGACTGTTTGGATTGTACAAGAGAGCTTCTCGTTTGCTGTACCTATGTTTATCTTCATAGTAAAGGTGAAGTATTTGAAGAATAATTTATCATTCTTTCTATGTAACCTTTTGTTTTGTTCTTCTTATTAACTGCATTGACACATTTTTGTCGTGAGCTTTGCGAAAGCATCAAATTTCAAAATTGCTTAGCAATCACTGAAATCATCTAGCAACATGTTCAATTTCGGTGCTCCGCTGCACTCCGTTCGGAATACACACTAAATCTGAGAAACGTTCATTGACTGATAGCCCATCCTGGATGCAACATGATTTGACCCTTCATCGAACGTTTACAGCAACAACTTTCGCCCCCTCAGTCACCGTCCCATTGATGGGTTTAAACAATCCGCCACCTGTAGATACATAAAAGACATCCTTGTCCTTCTTTCCCCTCCCGAAAGCCAGTGAAGTCGAACCCGCAACGGTCAATTCACTGACACTACCAACAACGATCTTGGCCTTACCCGACTTAACATCCACAAATACAATTGAGTTGTCAGAGTTGCTCGTAGCATAGATGTTCCCACGAGCATCAAACTCGAAGTCATCCAGAAAGGTCACGACGTGCGATAAATCGGCGACAAGTTGAGGCTTGGATCCCTTTACAGGATAACCAGTTGGGGTTATAGCTGTTTTGTAGATCTTGACGGCGTTGGAATTTGACCAGTAGAGGTAACCTTGTCGAATCCTGATGCCGTTGATGCCGAATGCGTTCGGGGCTGGTGGAGCCATCTCAGGGAAGGTGAACGTTGTGTCATCGAATATGCCAGTTGATACATCGAGACGACCCACGAAACCTTTTACCGAATCCGAGATCAGAACAGCATTGGGTGCACCTGGGATAGCAGCGACGCCATTAAGAAAGGTGCTCTCCTTTGTCATGTCGCTGATCTTCCTGACCCTGACCCTGCGCTTTCCATAGAACTCCACAGCAAAAGCTTGGAAAGTGCCAGAAATCAACTGACTGAGTCCAGTTGCATTGCTACCGACGACGACAAAGGTTTCGGGCTTGCCAGGACGCGGAGGAAGTTCGGCGATTCCTAGAAGACCTTGGATGGAGGGGAATGTCACCAGTTCTTTCAATTTGTTGTTGGATGGTGGAGAGGAGACTGTGTAGATTGATGCAGTGGGCCAGAGCTCAGTGACGAGCAAATCGCCATTGGAGCGAACGGCGATGTTCTCGAGCCATGTACCAAGTGAGAGTTGAGAAATTGTCTTTGCGGGGAGAGAATGAGATAGGGCAAGGACAGGGAGGGTAATGATGGCTACCAGGTGATTGAACAGCATCGTGGTATCAGTCGTAGGTTCTGCTTTGAGTCTGAAAGGTGAAGAGACTTATGTCGTTTCCTTCCGCGGTAGGACTTCTATTTGTGCAACTCAGACTTTGAGCTCAGCCTATTCGTGTTATCGCCAATAATGCAGTTCTCGTTTAGTAGTAATTTTGATTGGCCATTTGACAAAATAATATACAGTAAAGAATTGAAGTCGGCCGACGATAAGGCTTAGTGAGGTTATTACATGATTACACACCCATTTAGTCAGCTTACCCTCGTACTCGTCAGCCTCCACTCTGTGATAACACGAAAACCCTTTCATGACATATATCAAACTCTTCGATGAAGAGTACCCAACTCCGGTGATCGGATAGATCAAGGGACACCACAATTTCTCGACCCAGCGGCTCCTACATCGGTGTGATCCTCCCAATAATCATCTTGCACAAGTTCACATCCGCGTGGACTATTGAGCATACCACCGTCAAAGATTGCCCAGGACACGCACTGAGGGTCAATTGAGCAAGCACGTGCGCACAAAGCAACCGTCTTGAGGTCGGCGATATGTCTGTAGCCATGGAAGGTATTGGCATCCCAGGTGTTGATCTGACCATTGCAAGGCTCAAGTTGTGGCTTGAAGAAGTCGGATGAGCAACTGCGTGAGCCAGCTAGAAAAATCTTTTGTCCCTGTGCGTCGGCTTGGGGCGTGAAAATATCTTCAAATTGACCACTGTATTTATGGCAGGTCTTCAACATGCCATCATACTGCCAGACATCGCACTTACCGTCCTTCATGCACAGCTGTGCACAATCTTTCTCAAGCAAGACCTGCTGCACTGACTCGACCGGAGTCGCGCTGATGGATCCGAACCCAATGTTATCGTCACAAGGAGAATAGTCGCGCGGCGAACAGTTGCGTGAACCAATGAGGTTACTGTCTTCGTTCTTGGGACTGCTCATCGCATCGAATTGTTCCCGGTAAAGTTGGCAGACGCCGGCGGTTTGGAAGAACCATGTGTTGCATTGTTCGTCGGCGGAGCAGGCTTCCCAGCAATCGGCCTCAGACTGGGCATCAGTGGAAGTGTAGCCTCGGTTTTGTGCTGTACCTCGGTAAATCTGATTGTTGCACGGTATACCTGCGACAGCTGAAGTAGTGGCGGCAGTAGTAGTGGTCTCAGTGAAGGTTGAAGTAAAGTCGGTTGTTGTTGCAAATGTCGATTCGGATACAGAGATAATGGTGGATGTGAACTCAACGGAACCTGTTGTGGTTGACCCGGCAGTATTCGAAGAATCAGAGATGGTAATAGTTTCGGTCTCGACGGTCAAATCGGTGCTGGACTGAATTGAGGTGCTGATCGAAGTGCTGAGCGCAAAGATGGAAGACGACGTGAGGGATACAGATGCAGTTAGTGCTGAGGTCGCCAAAGCTTCAGCGCTACTACCACTAGAAGCGCTAATGGGCTTACAAGGTCCAGCGACAACATCAGTGATTCCAATTCCCACCAGACCAGCGATAATATTCCTCGGGTTAATCATGATAGCAAGATAAAAGGAGCGACTGCAATGGGAAGAGATATTTTGAGGGAAAGAGATCAGGTAAGCCATTTATGCTGCTGGTTTAAATGAAGTGGCTTCTCAAGACTGAGGTCTAGATCGGGCATTGACAGGTCTCTGCGCTAGTGCAGGGGATAATGGGCTGAGAAAAAGGAAGCGCAAAAGCTATTGGAAGCTAATGGTATAAGTCACCAATACACCTTTAGCTAAATAAAATTGCGGCAATGACACATATCATACTGACAACCACGGGAGCAGCTGAACATTTTCCTTCCGGCCGTGTTCGTGAACATTGAAGTCATAACCCTTGGAGAGTCTAAATTTGAAAATAGATACATCATCTCTTTTCACTTATTTACCTTGAATACCTTTTAGCTTCTCTTTCTCTTTCTTGAGAGCTATTTAAAACATTCGGTACTTCAGCGTACTCTCGTCGTAATAAGTTCTCTGATTTCTTTCTTTCCGTTCCTTGATCTCGTCCCGATACCTCTTAACGTTAACCCACTCTGAACTCGGGCCTATTGTCTCATTCTTATCCCAACTAAGCTTATATATCCGCCCTACCTTGACGCATCCCCTAAATGTATCTTTAGAACAGTAGAAGGTAGCTGCGTACTCAGCGGGGTCGGGTCTAGGACCGTAAGTCCGAGTTTCCCTTTGTTCAAGGGAAAGTATAAAGGCGATCGCTGGCTCGACTGTTACTCGAATCGCTAAGTCTGATAGTATCTCCTTGTGGGGGATCGAGTCGAAGGTGATTGGCTGACTGAGCCCTTGAGATTCATTCTGGAATCATCCACTTAAATTTCGTTGCTTTTTTCGCGTGGTCGTGGTGAAACGTGGATGCTGAGTCGAAAGCCATCAACGATTTCCACAGCACGACCTGAGCACCAAGCGACTTTGTCGCAAGATCCCCGCCATCACGAAGCCACGACCGTCGCTTCACTGAATGGCCCGAGCGACGAAAGATGGCTACTAGCAGCGAGGCACCCTTCGTGCCTAACCCGGACGATGCTCTCGACTTTGGGTTGAATGAAGACATGGAGGATAGGCTGAGTCACCTCGACAAATATACAGAACCGCAATACACTGCCCTCGTCACCCGCCTCAAGGTATTCTAGAAGAGTAGCTGGTGGAAGTGGCCCGAAAGCGTCCCAGTTTTCTTCCTCAGCGCTACGAACAAGACTCGATTCGCCGACATCAACAAAACAAAAATCAGAACAAGGATTTACTGTGGAAGCAGTGCGTGACATCAGACAAATGGAACTTTGATTAAGGCGTCTAGCTCGTCCTATATGCAATTTATTTCGACAGGGTGTTTTGAGCCAACGGCACCGGATCAAGCAAGCGGGCTGCTTTCAAGACAATCAAACAGGAAGGATAAGAGACGAAAGAGTTTAGTTGCTTTATGCCTGTTTAAACTAGCTCTTAGGTTACTTTATTTTAGCAACCTAAGTCTTAGAGGACAATTCTTCTGTTACCCACCTGTGGCAGGTGCATGAGCTCGGATGGAATAAGAATGAGACAATAGGCCCGAGTTTAGAGTGGGTTAACGTTGAGATATATCAGGACGGGAGTTCGCTTGACTAACAAATGTTTCAAATGGCTCTCAAGACAAAGGAAAGGTTTTCGAGGCTAATGAAAAGAGGCAATGTATGCATTACCATGGAATTAGACTTGTAAATGGTCATAACGTTCGTATAATCAAAAGTGTTGTTCTGTTAAGTACGCATTGCGGGAATCTCAATCCGTCCATAGTCAGCCTCTCTCAAGTCAGGCTGGATGATAGTCAGCCTCTGTCCAATTAGGCCGGGTGATATGTTGTAGCCTCTGCCAATTCAGGCTGGGTAATTGTGTTGGTCGATATCTGGGGGCGACCAAAAAGAAGAAGAAAAAAAAAGAAAGCGTGTCGAAGCCCTATGCTGCCCGATGAGCCAGAATAGTCCAGTTCTCTTGTCCATTGACCGTTTTGCCGGTTTGCCTGTTCAGAAGCTTTAAACGTTCGTTTGAGATTGGCCTTTCTGGCCATTTCCTGGTGGAACTGACTGCTCACCTCAGCTTGAATTTACCGCATGATTCAAGGCTTCAGGGAGATCTTGAAAGCATCGAATTGAGATTGCATATCTTTTCTGGCCGTGTCAATCACCATCAGCTGCACTTGAGGGTTGATACAGAGTTTTATCTCCATCTTAATCTCAGCAGCGATAGTCTTGATGCTCTGAGTAACGGCACTTTCAGTGAAACCATCAACCGGCGGTGATTTCTCCCAACACCCTCATGGGGTCCTAGCAAAGACGATGTTGCTAGTCTTGGAACCAAAAAGGGCAATCGTAAAACGAGCCAGACCAGGCTTGTGCAATATGTCCCTCAATTCGTTTGAATGACGCTATCTCTGACAATCCAGAGATAACCTAGTGCCGCCGCTGTATCTGATGTCAATGCCTTTCCACACAACCACACCAAGGCTCCAGTCTCTCAAGCCTCACCAATCTGGAACAGATTAATCAAAAAATCGCCCATCATGTCAACATGCGTGTGAGAGTTGAAGGAAAATCACTTGGCAGAGTTGTGGGTATTCTAGCGTAGATTCTCACAGGAGGACAGGTCTCGCATTGCAACCCAATGCCTGTGCCACTTGCCATGTACGTAGGCAACTGAAGCGGGATTGGTCAGACAGTAACCATCGCCCTTCGTCAATTTATCTGAAAATGCAAAAAGAAGGGGATGTAAACGGAATCTAACCGTTTGAGCTGGACGAACAGGGAATCGAACCCTGGACCACTCCCAAGTTATTCAGATGAATTGTGCTAAGGGAGTATTATACCACTAAACCATTCGCCCGAATTGAATGACGACAGCTACAGTAAGAGTCACCACATAGCGCAGTCCAACCTTCACGCGACTTGGATATTTTCCAATTGACCTAGAAATCTACAAACACCTTTATTTCTGCGCAAGTGAGATAGATAGTCTACCGCAATGCCCTCGTTGTTTTGTATCCTTAGCAATGTTTAGAGTCATCTTCTCCAGAACGCACATAGCTGGGATAAGAAGAACCAGTTTACAGATCAGCACCACTTGGTTCTCAACATCAGTTTTATGCCGTGATAGATGCTTCCATTCGTCCATTAGTTGTATAATTGGACTAATCAAGTAGCATATCACGAAGTGCAAGACCGACGCGTCGTACTCGCCCCTTGGACGATTCGAATCATACCCATGACTCTCTACCTTGCGCCGTAAAATCCAGTAACTACTTATTCAATTGACTTCAACTCATTCATGTCTTCAGAGTAAATTACTTGGGCCTTTAAGTGATAATAAGCGATAAAAGCTGACGTCACTTTTGTATGCTTGTAAGTTAGTCACATTGTGCGAAGCCTGCGAGAAAGCAAAGCTGCAGGAAATTTATTTTAGCCGGTCCAAGGAACCATGGAGCTTTAATACGGGTTTCCTCACCTTATCAGCAAGTTCTAGATATACTGGCAGAGTTAGACTATTTATGTACAACACTTGTATTTCGTCAGAGTATTAATTCTGTCATTCGTTTAGTACTCAAAACTAGTAAGAATCTTTAACCTTAATACAATCTGTACATCGAAGAAACAGTGTACTGTAGCCTTCAATAATCGTAGTATAACCTAATAAGTACCTGTACTCTAATGGAATCGATAGGCACCCTTCTTAAATACTTCGTATGTAAAACAACCCCCATGCCTGAGATATATTGTCCGCCACTGGATCCAGGAACATCGGCAAGTACTTTGCAACCCACTCAGCGTAAAGCTCTGTACCAAAGAATTCCTGCAGATGCCCTACCCTCGTTGCTTTCATGTACTCCCAATACGAGGGATACCATCCCGCCTGGCCATAGTCGATGATTCCTACTACCTTGGGATAAGGCCCCTTTGAGATGAGGATGTTTGGTGGACAAAGGTCATTGTGAGTAAAGCAGATATGGAAACGTTCCTCAATACCGATGTTGCATCTGGCGTGAAAATCGCGGACTGCATCTGGACCATCATAAGGCCCAACAGCGCCCCGTCTGGTTGTGGCATAGTAGTCCAGGACGGGACGCTTTCCTACACTGCCTAGGATCAAGTCAGAACTAGTTAAAAGCCTTAAGATGTACGTCATGCGAACTTACCAACATATGGTTCTGAGGCATCCTGTGACAGCCCTCTCCACGCTTCCGTCATCAATCTCAATTCGGCACAGACTCCAACCCTCTCCTCCTCGTTCATATCCTTGAAACGGCTCTGCAGGGTGTCGCCTTCAATCAAGGCCATGTAGATGAACCCCTGTTCATCATCTTCCGCCCAGGCAAAAACTTCTGGGACTGGTACCTTGTCTCCCAGTTTTTCTCTTACCAATAACTGAGCTTCGAGCTCACTAAGAGTAACTTCTGTTCCATATTTGACCACCAGGCCTAGTTCAGGGATAATCACAGGATTTGTGCGGTCCCGGTAAAAGGCTCGAAAATCGCCGGCTGCTTCGTTCAAGCGTCTAATTTCGGCTGGTGAGGGCAGGGCAGGTGCTCGGCTTTCCCGAAAGAAACTGGAGTCGTGGAATGTTTTGAAGATCGTTTGCCCGCTCGGGCTTTGGGAGTTGTTGGTCGCCATGAAAATTGAACTTTGCGTGGATATTGTAGAAGGAGAGTCTGGATCCTGGTTCAGTGAGGAGATAAATTTGTGATATACGGAACAGGTTCTGTCAAAGCTTAGGTAACATTCGCCAAAGCGGGACTTATCATCCTTACTGTGAGTCCGACCAACAAACTGCCACGGAATACAGTGTTGGTTTGGTTTTCATTACCTACGCTTGTAGTTCTTTTACCTAACCCTGTATCTGTTGGTTCCTTATTATCCTTGCCTTTCAATCCACTTGTTTCAGGTGTAGAGTCAAGCGCTTTGAAAAATAGACCCAACATCACAGGAAGTTTATGATCGAGTACTGAAATAACTAAATTCTTCATTCTACTGCAGCTCCTCGGCGCTTGATATTTTTAGAAAGTGGTTTGCTCATAGATAATAGTGTCTTCTGTAGTATAAAAGGTCCTTCATCTCCTGTGCTATCCGATCTATACTTGTATCTTATCATCATCCTCTTTACATAGAAAGTGTCTTTCTTGTCTTATTTAGCCTCTCTAAGCCATCTTTCATATCAAGAATTACTGTATCATTAAGAAGATGCCACCAGCACCACCACCTCCTCCTCCACCACCATCCCTCTCAGGTCCAGCTGCTCCAGTACACGTACCACCACCTACGGCTCTAGCAAAGGTCCTCCCAGCGCTGTTTTGCTTCAACTTATTCAATATAACGGCGGTGGGTTCAAAAACCACTGGGCATACTTTATCCAGTCTAGCCACAGTCCGGAGTGTGGCACGATTATCCACGCAGTTGGCGATCCAAATCAAGGATTCGAATTGGAAATCAAGAGATGCTATGATTTCCAATTTACTCCGACTAAGCCTATCTTTCGAGCATCACTGCAGTGGATTGACAAGAAGTACATCAATGAGAAGGCGATGCTGAACAACATGCAACGCAAAATCGACCACAAACCTGTTTGTGCATTGGAGGAAAGCCTTTTCAAGGTCAAACCACCCACGGGAACCATGAGACCAAGCGGTACCCCAGTAAGTACATGTCATGTCAGTTTCTGTCTGGGATCTAGCTTTTTGTAGCGTTTGAGAGGAGCAGATCCTTGCGTATTTAGACAGAACAACAGAATGGTGAGGGATTCAGACTTACATACCTTTTAGGGAGTCCCTACAAGAGCGAATCTACGCAACTGCCAGACATGGGTTGCCGAATCCGCTGACCAACTAGTTGCTGATGGGATCTTGCATCGAGATGTTGCAACCTACCTGTATGCTATCAAGCCATAGAGCGGCTGGAGCTTCTTGGGTTTGCGGAGAGAATTATCGGCTTGATATTATAATGTACTTGCAACATAGGCTAAGGAGTAGTTGGTTCTAGGAGTACTCATCATACAAATACTTCCTATAGTTTATGAATTCGAAAGCATGGCACCTATCTTTACAACCGATGTAGCGGCGGCTAAGATCGTTACCGTCACGAACCTATTAGGCATTACAGACCGATCCCGCCGTTTTTGCTTTCTTCGCTATTCTTCAGCGTCACCTTATTTTCTCTAGCCTTGAGACTTGATTTTCTGCTACTATCTCAATCGCACGCGAATGTCTCTCTGTCTTGCAATTCCCTCGTCCCAAGTTCAAGACCACCACGCAACAACTGTGAAACCTGACCATGGTTCAGAGAAGTCCATTTTCATGGCCCCGTTGGCAGCCCTATAAAGCATCTTTGCGCTTTTAGTCCCTCGATATTGTCCTCCTATCAAGGTGCACGTTCTTAAATGCGAGATTTAAGTAGAAACCTTGAGCCTTGCTGAACTATGTGATCAAGTTAACCAAAAGACCTTTGGATGACATGAGAAACAAGAATTCGAAATTCAGACAAAGCCAATCCATTGTTGTTTTTTACAACACATTTACTATTTTTAGGGCACTGTGAACGCAGGCAACACACTTCTGATGGCGCGGAGCTACCAAGCTGGCATCAGCTCAAGATTCAAACCCCATATGTAAGCAATACTAGCAATCAACGAAGCAAAAAGAATGAACACACGTGAAACTACGGACGGAGCTAGTCTGAGGTGGCCCTAGTTTGACTGTTGAACCCCATCCACGATGTCCAAGCCCACCGTAGGAACCTGGTACTTGGCTCTGGCTCGCAGTAGATAATACAAGGCTCCAGCAACGGTCCACCCACTCATGACGACAATGGAGTAATTCATGTTCTGCGCTGTAACGGGTAGAGCAGAGGGAAATGTACTAAAGACTACAACAATTGCAATCCACACGAGGCTAATAACGTTGAGAAGAGGGCCTGCAATTTGTCCCAGCTTGAAAGGTCCAAAGCTATCAGCTGCCACGAGGCGTCGTCTTGCAAAGAGCATAGCAATGATAGGAAGCGCATAGCTGATATACATGCCGATGATAGCCATGGATAGAAACGCGTTGAACGCTGTTGTGTTACCGAGGTAGATAAATCCAAGAAGCATTTGTAAACCAGTTGTTACTGCAACAGCATAGACAGGAATTTGTAGTCGTTCGTTGACTTTGCTGAGGTGCTTGTCGAATGGCGTGGACTTGTCTCGAGCAAATGCCCATAGAGTTCGGGAAGTGGATGTAACGCCAGCAACGGTTGCAGCAGTAGCGATGCATACAATGATAAGGGACAGAAGAGTGGTGCCCACATTGCTCTTTGTTGCGTCAAGGAAGATCTGAATGAAGGGATATCCGGTCGGGGTTTTTAGAAGGGTCTCCAGTGAGCCAGTCGAGAATAGAAGTACGACCACGTATACGAGGCCTATCAAGGCGTTGACACCAACACTGCCGACCATGGCAATGGGGACATTTTGACTTGCATTGGGCATCTCTTCTGCTAGATGACATGCAGCATCGTACCTGGGAAGGTTAGCGAGTCGTTCAAAATTGGGGGAGTAGAAGAATACACACCCTAAGAAAGGGTACACAGCACTCAAAATCCCGACAAGCCATGAAACGCCATCATCTTTCCACCCACTGTAGTTAGTAACCTCTGTAAAAACAAAAGAAGCAGAGTTCTTATGGGCCATGACGCCAAGGACGATAACTATGGCAAAGAAACCAACAGCGTGGATGATACCTGCAGCGAATATTAGCAGATGGACTGACTTAGCCTACTGATACTGACCGGACACGGTGTTGTGTAACGGCAAGGCTCGGTGACCCCAGACGTTGAGCACAAAGGCATAGGACAGAATAGCCCAGTAAAACAAAAGGCCTTGCCACCGTTGTGGTATGTATGCGGAATCGTTGACAATGACGAGAGCTTGTGCCTGGAGACCAGCGGCAAAGGCGGCCGATGCGGTCAAAACCATCTGCCCCCCCACACAAGTCCAGCCGGTCATGAAAGATGCAGGCGTTCGGATCCGTGAAGTTGTGAGAGCGGCTACCCAGTGGTACTGTCCTAGAACAAGTTAGTAATAAGTACAATTATAGAAATCGATGCTGAATTACCTCCTGCGGTAGGGTACATAGACGCAATCTCACCCAGTGAGCTGGCAATGCACAATGAGCAGATAGCTGAGAGAACACTGGGGCTTGTAAGCGGTGTGTTCAGTCATCGACAAGAGTACACGTACTAATTGTAGAAGAGACATGGTGCTCCTCCATTGATCAAAGCTGTAGCGATGACAGTTGACAAAGCTTCCCAAGTTGCCATAAGACAGACGCACAATGCACCTAGAGAGAACAAGGAATATTCTCGACGTAGCTCTTGGTCATGGCCGAGCTGTGCAAGACGCAAGGCATCTTCGTTGTCGGCAATGGCTGTGTTTCCGTCGTCGACAGCATTTCCGTTGTTCTTTACAGACGCCATCTGATATTTCTCGATGTCTGCATTCTTGAAATCGAAAGTAGAAGACATTTTCTAATGATATAAATTCTTGCTGTGAGCTCGGAACGTCGCTGCGCTGACCATGTATAAAAAGGAATCGATAAGAAGACATACGCAATCTGCCGGCACTTACAGGCCGATCGGACGCTAGCCAGGGATAGAGGGTGGACGAGAGGTTGGTACTGATAACGCGGGGAAGTGGAACGCTAAGGCCTAAGTTGGTGTAGATGGAGATAAGGCCGCTTAGGGAGGTGAAGCGGTTTCCGCGTTCCGACACCTCTAATACCAGTGCTCGGAAATGTTTTCCGAGGACATTCCGAGATTTCATCAGGTATTTTACGGTCAAGTATTTGAGACCTGCAAAAAGTATTGTTATCTTTCAAACAGAATCACTCTCACTGGTCTTCTTTTCCACATTCACCTCATTATCCATCATGGCCTACCCTCATCCTCTCTCTGCTCTGAGCAGCAGGGAAACAAACCTTGCACGAGATATTGTCAAGGAAGCACACCCTGGCTCGACATTGTATTTTAGACAATCCTATCTCTTCGAGCCGCCCAAAGTGGAAGTTCTGAAATTTCTACAACTTGAGCACTCTGGTAACTTGCACACCACATCGCCACGACCCGATCGTTGCGCTCAGGTGTTCTACGACATCATCGGTGGAGATCAGCAAGTGCAGTATTATGAGTCGGTCGTTGATCTAACTCAAAAGACGATTGTTGAGCAGGAGGTCATCAGCCCTGAGCATCAATCAAGTCTTACCATGTGAGTACCCAAGCGATTGTCTAGGTCCTTTACTAATTCCACTAGTTACGAGTTTGACACTGTTGTGAAAGCTGTTCAAGAATCCGAGTTGTTCAAGGAGAAGCTGAGCAAAATCAGGCTGCCCACTGGATTCGAGCCTGTTATTGAGCCTTGGCCTTACGGTGCGCCAGATATCCAAGATGGCAACACGCGTTATTTCCAAGCTCTCATTTTCGCCCGGGATACAAGAAAGGGCCCAAACTCCAACTTCTACTCGCATCCAATCCCTCTTATTCCCGTTATGGACGCCAGGACAAAGAAGATCGTTCGCATTGAAGAAGCAGCCGCTGGTGGCAAGGGCGATAGCCTAACGGCCAAGACACATGCGCCAGGTCTGCTTGATCACTGCCAGTCCGCAGAGTATGTCCCCGAGCTTCTTCCTGGAGGTACACGGCAGGACTTGAAGCCGTTGATGGTCGTGCAGCCAAATGGACCTAGCTTTTCTGTTACAGAGGGAAACCTTGTTCAGTGGCAAAAGTGGCGGATGCGAGTGACATTCAATCCTCGCGAAGGAGCTGTCCTGCACGATATCCGATACGATGGCAGGCCGATTATGTACAGATTGAGTATTAGCGATATGGTAAGATGACTCAGTCCCCCATCAATAGCTGTTCTGACAACTTCTAGACTGTTCCCTACGCCGATCCGCGACCCCCTTACCATCGAAAGCAAGCGTTCGACTTTGGTGATGGTGGTCTCGGCAATGCCGTTAACAATCTGACACTCGGGTGTGATTGCCTTGGAGTCATCAAGGTAGGACAATTGTCTAACCTCGATTGAATTGAGTCTAACATCATCTTAGTATTTCAACGGTGTCCTTATCGACTCCGACGGAACTGCCGAAGACACAAAGAACGTCATCTGTCTCCACGAACAAGACAACGGCATCAACTGGAAGCATACTGACTGGCGCACTGGCCGTGCCGTTGTAACACGACGTCGAGAACTCGTCATCCAGTTTATCATTACCCTTGCCAACTACGAGTATATCTTCAATTACAAGTTCGATCAATCAGCTGGCATTGTCGTAGAGGCCAGAGCGACAGGAATCGTCTCTGTTGTCAACATCGATCCTGGTAAGACAAGCGACTGGGGTAATGTCGTTAGTCCTGGAGCGTTGGCGCAAAACCATCAACATGTCTTTTGCGTGCGAATGGATCCTGCAATTGATGGAAATGAAAACACCGTGGTTCAAGAAGAGAGTCTCCCGCTTCGGATGGACCGTCGGACAAATCCCAATGGCAACCTATATGAGGTGCGTAAGACGCAGATCACAACCTCTCAAGGTGTCGATGCAGCACCTTTCAACAATCGAGTCTTCAAGGTACAGAACCTGAATAAACTCAACCCCATCACCGGCAACCCAGTAGGGTACAAGATTACCCCGCCACCAACCCAGCTCCTCCTAGCCGACCCGAACAGCGTCCAAGCCAAACGTGCATTATTCGCCAAGCATCACCTCTGGGTTACCAGGTACAAGGATCACGAATTATATGCGGGAGGAAGGTATACACTTCAGAGTAAGATTGAAGTGGGCGGTGTCAGCGACGCAGCAGATCGCAATGAAGATGTTCTGAATCAGGATATCGTTCTGTGGAGCGTCTTTGGACTCACGCACAATCCTAGGATCGAGGATTGGCCCGTTATGCCTGTGGAGATGCTTCAGTTGCATATTACACCTTCAGACTTTTTTACAGGGAACCCGTCGATTGACGTGCCTTCGGATAAGGATATTGGATCGAGGTTAACGTCTGGATGTTGTAGAGAAGAAGTTAAACTCTAGATCTTTTTTTAGAAAGTATGCATCGATAGATCAGTAGTCTATATAATTTGTTACACTATACCTTCCTTCCAGATTACTCAATTGTTTGCTAGACATTCTGTCCGGTAAGAAAATGCAGAGGTCTTGCTGTGTAGTCCAATACGTAAGCGCTACCAGTAAGGCATTCAACTGCCGAGCCTAGCTTGAGACAATAGTCAGCTGACAGAATCCTTCAGCTCCGCCCGGCTGTGCAAATGTGACCGTAAATTATTTTCAACCTACATAGTAATAGAAGATCAGCGGCGATTACTAGACGGCGATTTCCAGAAAGAGCAGAGCTGAATTCAGCTCTGTACGAGCTAGCCAATGAAGCAAGAGCGCACAGACTGTTTTGAAAAATCTTACCGCTCTAGGTTCTAAGCTTAGTCGCGGGGAAGAGCGGTAGATGAAAGATCTACACGTAAGATATGTCGAGATTGGGGATTTGAAGTTTGATTGGAAGTTAAACTGATATTCAGAGACAGAAAGGACTTCCATTGATTGATGAGAAGACTTCTCACAGGCGAGAAAACAATCGCTATAAGAGGGCGACATGAAACTACCATTTTCTACCGTCATCATTCGACAACGCAACAGTTTCTCCTACATTCAATTTGACAAACCAACTTCACAATCCTTTCCCAATATGGAGACCTCCCTCGCAACTGTTACAGCTCTCGTTGCTGCTTCCGCCCCAACTGCCATGGCCGCTGACTGGAAGTGCAACGGCTCATGGAACGATGGGGGCCTCAAGCGCCTGTCCTTCAAGTTCCAGGGCTACTGCGAGGACCGATCTGGACAGTGTTTCCTGTCTGCCATCCGAGGCAAAAGCGTTACGGTTCACAACTGGCAGGCATGGAAGACCGATGACAATGGCTGGTGGCAGGTTGACTTGAGCACCACGGCTGGGTAAGTCGTTATCGAACGTCCAAGCAAATGTATGACTCATAAAATGTTACTAGGCTGGCGTGGCAGGTGAACAACGCTATTGAAGAGGTTACTGGTTCCTGGCGAGGATGCTGGCCGAACCAGTAGATGGGGCCAAACCGGCGCAGCGCGAAGGTTTTCATGACCTTGAACTCCTTCTGTCATTCTCCAAAGGCAGTAGCGGGGCTGGATGGAAGCTGTAAAGGTGCCTCTTAGTTGATTTTCCGTCTTACCCCTACGGTGACAGTCTGACGAGGTTATACACTCCTTTCATTTAGATGTTCTTAGTCAGATTGCGATTTATACTAAATACCGTCATTACCTATTAATCCACGGCTGACGAAAGTGGCTTCTCAAATGTCTAAGAGCTTGAGTGCAAAGGATGGCTTTGCTTGTTAATCTATTTTGCCTTCTATAACAACTTGCAATAAGCAAAGCAAAACCGTAGCCTGAGATCATTTAGCTTATGTACGTCCCTGTTAGATCTGGAGTATACATATAAAAGCCACTCGGACATCAGCACGGACATCAGTGCGAACAAAATTGCTCGTGCAGGCTACCACTCTTAGGTCGTGCTCTTGAGGAACGCATGCATTGGGTCCTTCACTGGCCAAACCATCACGGCGCGTACAGTACAAACAAAACAAGACATGACAGTAAAGGGAAACCTCTGGCTTGGCGAGTGACGGGAATTATGGTTTACGAGGCTTAGGCTACATAGATAAAGTAGTCTAGTCACTGGCATAAACTCGATTAAGATAACTGGATCATTTCGTTGCCCATGCTCTTCACGGCCATCTCTTCTGACACCCTGACGCGTCGCGACTGTTCGGAACGCGTAAGTGGATCAGTGTGAACGCCTTGTGGCCACTTGGTCGACACCCAATCTAACACCACAATGCTTCTGATAGGTGGCAGCATAGCTGGTTTCACTATCCGTACTATCTACGTCTTCTATCCAAGCGAGCCAATTATTGACTGATGTTTTAGGAAAGTGACTCCACAGAATGGCACTCTCAGTCTGATTAGTTTCAGCTGTATTTTATCTGTACCTGGTTCACTTGCTCGAGCATAGTCTAGGGTAGCTTCACAGACGAAACATAACAAGTACATTCTTCCCTTCAGTAGATTGAACATGACGTATGTGGTCAGCTTATAGCTGAAGCTTAATGTCTTTTCGAAGAAAAAAATATTAAATACCACAACAAGTCCTGTTTAGAGACACCTGCGTATCGTTGAAGTCGAGTCAGGGTTCCTCTCTGGAACAGACAAGATCATCGTGCGGAAGCCATGTTTCCTTCATTCACAGTGATGAAGAGCAGACCCACAGGACTAAGTATCAATTAATCAGGGCGCCGTCATTGACATCAAGCTTGGATTGTAAGAATGCGCCTCAAAGGGAAAAGTGTGGAGGACAAGAGCATTGCGGTGCGAGCAGAGTTCCAGACCCTGATTCCTTCAATCATGTTACTATGGTATTACCTTCTGCTGTGAGTGCTAGAAGTAAGCTATTCAGCATCGCAATCAATCTAGAATCTAATGCATTGTCTTCCCAGCCCAGTCTCCAACCGCCCTCTTCTCCGTCCAAGCCCACTTCCCAATCGCAACGGAAGCCAGAGGAACCAACCCAACAGTCAGCAACCCAACTACCCAAAGATCCCAGTTTTTAGCCTTGGACTTAGATATGCGCATGTCGGCTGTCTGCAGCTGCATCGGCCTCAACTCCTCATCCCAATCAAACCGCCCCTCCGTGTCGTACATAACCTCTTCGACCAGATCAGCACCTAGCTCCTTACGACGAGGCACTGCTCGAGCAAATCCGCGGCATGCGAATACAGTTTCGCTGGTATGAAACGTCCTTGTCTTCAGACAGTAACTTGATCTTGTCAAAGACGTCATCAGGTGTAAAGTGAAATTTGTCCAGTTTCGTCGGAAATAAATCGTATCTTCTCATCTCTCCTGTTTATGCCCTTCGGCTGAGCGTTCTCATTGTAGTTCTCGTCGTGATTGGCACCTTGCCCTGGAAGTATTGGTTCCCTAGGCCAAGATCACTTTCACAGTTTGGTGCTCTCGCATTTGAAAGTGGTGCGAAAGGGTACATAGTGGGGTAAGTGAAAGTACGAGTCGAAATCTGTTTTCTCATATATAGAATTTTAAGGTCCTTTAACCCCAGTGTTCACCTCATCCCGGGTATGCGCTTCACTGTTAGCTATTAATTGGGAGATTGGCCCAGAATTCGATAGCGTGATCCTTTGCCTGCCGGGCCGAGAAGCATCGCCTGACTAAGAGTGACAAACACAACCTAGGAACTAATACCAATGTATTGCTAAGGCTTATTTTATTCAACTCGGTCTAGTAGTAGTGCGGATATGACTAGTTTCTCGGTTCCGACGGTTTGGCTACAGATTTGAAAAGATCACAGCAAGGTAGCTGCATACCTGACGGCGTGTCAGACCTGCTACATAGCTAGTGCTTTATGACTCAAGCGGCCGTATCCCAGCCAATGGCTGAGAGTCATACTAAGGACAGGCGCTTATCGATAGCTATGGAGCAAGACGTAATGGAACAAGACTAGTTCTCCCAGTCAGCCTTTACTTGAACATCAATTGTCATTCTAGATACAAGATTACAATACGTGGTTCTACACCTTCACATTTACATCTACTGTTAACGAATCAATAGTTTATTTGGCTCACTTGAGAATCTGCGGCAGAACGCGGGAGATCGACATCTCTGAAGATCAATGCAATCTGAACCAAATCTCGAATCGAAACTAGCCGTGGACTATCGAACCTTATTGTCCAATTAGCTGACGACTCACTAGCCAGATCAGCCTTAGCTTGATCTGCCGGATGATACAATCCCCTGACTGTCCAGACCCTAGCGCGGTCTACGCTCTGAGGATTCGAGTGTTAGATCACTCTTGGCTAGTCTGAATCAATTCATCTAAACCAGAACAGGTCAAAGGGTGCGCCCAGGGCTAATGTCCGCTCCTACCCGCGTCTCGCATTTTCACAGTAATAGTAATATCATAAGCGCTACTTTCAAAGGATTCACACAGGACTGCAGAAATTGAAGCAGCTAGTAGCCTTACGCGAGTAATTGCATGTCTGAGGTGGTATATGTACACGAGCAGGGAAGCTAAACGCTGAGATTGACAAATCCTCATACTCGTTAATCTGACAGCATGGATCACGCTTCTTTCTATTCGGAGAGCAACATTGCAGTGGTGATGATGGTGCCGCACTGTATACTCAGTTTTGTTGCTACTGTCTTTGTTGGCTTGCGTCTGTACACTTCTTCTTATATAACGAGGAGTAAGTGGACTATCGATGAGTACACATCGATTGCCGCTCTGGTAAGTTTGATCTGCCATTATAACTTCTGATACTAATTGCTACAAGATAGCGAATCATCTTATCATTGCTGCCGAAAGTGTCGGTGGGTTTTGTTCTTTGAGCATATTACGTCGAACTACACTGACTCGGCCTCGAAGCTATACACTTCGGCTATGGAAACAACATCATCAAAGTTGGAAGGGATTATCCTAATGGAGTCTCGAATATGCTCAAGGTATGTTTTGCTTCCATGCCCTCTACTGAAATTTATTAATAACCTCCCCATCTAGTGTGTTATTGGTCTCGAGACGACATATTGCTTAGCAGCTCCTCTGTCTAAAATGGCTGTCCTTGCGATGTATTACCGCATCTTCTCTCAATCGCGCTTCTTGCGTTATGGAACATGGGTCCTCGTTACTCTAATAGCTTGCTGGGGATTTGCCAGTGAGATTGTTTGCAGTAAGTCTCGTTGCAGTCCATGAAGTTGAACCTGCTAATAGACGGTGATAGTCTTTAGCTGCCGCCCAATAGCGGGATATTGGGATAAGACTATCCCTGCTACGTGCATCGACTCGAATCGCTTCTATGTCGGCATTACGATTCCTAACATCATCTTCGATATCCTGACTGTAGCCCTCCCTGTCCGGGAGGTCTGGAATCTGCAAATGAATCGAGATAAGAAGTGGGCTGTTACTACCATCTTCCTTCTCGGGGGCAGGTCCTTACTTGCCTAGTCCAGTTATACGACCGTATGCTAACAGACTTATTACTCAGTGTTGTGCTCGCCTCGATTGCTCGCCTCGTCCTCTTTTTGGTCTTCCAAACGTCCTCGAATATTACCCAAACCCTCATCTGGGGCAACCTTGCGTCAACCACCGAAATCTGCCTGGCGATAATCGGAGCATGCCTTCCACCATGTGCACCAATTCTAAAGCGAATGCTGGCCCCCATCATAGGTTCCTCGAAACCAGACGCATCTTCTGGAAACAACACCAGGAGCAAGTTCTCTGCGATACAAACAATCGGCCAAATTCCGACTCGAGGGAAAAGCACTACGATTATAGAGACAGTCAATGAGTTGAATGGCTCGTTTGAGCGGCTGGATGATAGTCGGAGTTTGCAAGGATCAACGGATGGGTTGTATGCCGATGGGTATGATGGCACCAAAAGAAAAGATGGCAAGCAAGGGAAGTGGTCCCAGATACATGTTCGACGGGAGGTAGCTGTGGAGAGCAAGTGTGACGATATCCAAATGGATACTTTTACTTCGCATAGATGAGGGAGCATTGGAGGTTATGGCTCCTTTGGGAGACTTGCATTCATCACGTAATAAAGGAACAGGTGGTATTGCACTCTGGAGCTTGATCTATTTATACGCAGATGATGGAAAACCCACATACAATGTTATCATACTCTCCAACAATATTTCCAAGTGGTACTTTCGCTCGTGATACCTTACAATGCTGTATTGGAAGAGTAGATAACGCTTGATTATACTAGGTGGTGGTCTGTGGTAGGTACCCTGCATCTAACGATAAAGATTCCTCCTTAGAAACAAGTCCTCCGCTTGTGTGGGAAGCGATGCGGTAGGAGACCCTAAACACTTGATACTATGCGTTTCTGCGTTCAAGTTTCCACCATTCATCCTTTCGCAAATGATTGACCAATGCTCAGAACATAAGTAGAATGGGTTATGAGGTACACCGTTGACTGTGAAAATCTTTGTCCCTTGTGAAAATTCTGAATAACAGGCTTCGCAACGCAGTGCTTTGCGAACGTAGCTGAACATGCCGCTGTGGTCCAAGGCGTCCACCGGTGTCTTCTGGAGGCGTAGAAGGCATGCTGCAAGGTCCCAGTTGTTGTGCCAGACTGATTGTCTGAAGAGTTCCTCGTGGACATACTCAAGACCTGGTGGGACAGATCTTCCAAAGAAGAGTTCCACGAGGGGCGCAAAGTCTTGCCTTGTCCTCATAACAGGAATTATAAGGTAGAGAAACGTTCTTTGAATAGTTGTCTTGTGTAGAGGAACTATCCCGCCCCAGTTTGAGAGTTGATGGATGCAGTCCTTAAGTTTCCTCAGGTCTTCCTTGTTGGCCTTTTGACCTACGTCTCTCATCTCAAGTGACATTCCTAGATTCTGAAGTAGAGAGATGGTGAGCTGGGTTCGAGCCTCCCAGGAGTATGCTCCCCCAATTTTAGATCGATAATTCTCGAAGAACTTTGGCATATGCTTGCTGAGGTCTCTGAAACTTCCAGGAGGATACCGCAGGGCAACCTCAACGAGAATGTCGAATATTGATCTTGAGCACCTGGTCCTAGCCTCAAATAGCTCTCTCATACTGATCCGATATGCTTCGCCCCAAGACACCGCTGTGATAGTCGTATTCTTGTATCTAACGTTCTCAGCCAATGCTGCAAGAGCCTGCAAGTACGGATGGTCTTCTGGGCAATATCCTTCGGAAAGAACATTACAAATATCCTCTTGTAGTGTATACTTGGGCTGATTTGCGCATCCACACTCCTTCTTCTCGGCGAAGTCTATAAAGGCGGGAAAATATGACATTCCCCGCGCAATTAATTGTGCAACCTTTTCCATAAGCAATGAGTGGTCCAGTTGAGGCAATACTGAGGAAAGGCATCGATTGGCGCAAGCCTTGTGGTTTTTCCAGGCTGCTAGTGTGTGCAGAAGCTCTCGAAACCGTCTATCCTTCAAAGTGTCTTCGGAAACCAACATGAAGGCACGACAGGAGAGCCCCGAGTTGCCAGAATGGTGGGCGTAGAGATAAATAAACCAAGGTTCATAGTCGTGCAAAAGCTGAAGTAAGGCTGGAGGGAAAGGAAATTTGTTGAAATAGCAATCCCTGAGTTTATTTTTCCACTCTTGATCTCGCCAGGGAACGTTGTCAGAGTAAGTGATGTTGGCACGGAGAAGATTTCCCAGGAGTTTCCATGTGACCTCATTGCCCGCTCTATCGAACTGGATTTTGTGTTTGAACCAATTCGTATTTGCATATTCATAAAAAGGAGACCGAATAGCCGCATCGCGTAGGGTGGGCTGTCGGTTTGATAGGTAAGGCGCCGTGGTAGTGGTTGGTGATACGGTCTCTGACTGTTTCGGCCCAGGAACTAGTAGACGGCTCCAGCGAGAATTCAGACCATCTTTCACTGGAGTCTGACAAGTCTGTGTGGATGGTTCACCGTTGTTTGAAACGATAGCGAAGGGGCTTACATTGGGAGATTTCCCACCTCCCGAATACGTTTGAAAGTTGTCAAGGCTGACATACGTGATGCAAGTCTCACCCGCAAGTTGGTGGCACTTCGACGCCTGGATATGCAGGCCACTGAATTCTCCAGAACTGGCCGCCAGGAGGAACTCACGAATGGTTCGATGACTGAAACGCACAGTGTTGTCGGCTTCGTCCACCTCAACAAAGCCCTCACACCAAACGGGGAGACAACCAATGTCACTGATCAAATCATCTTGGCAGAAAGTGCGCTGTCCGCCTCTGATAGATAACGCTTCCTGGAGCTGAGGTAGTGTCAGAGGCTGCAAGGCTGCTTCCACTCATGCAAACGTTTTCTTTGCGATGTTCTGGTTTCCCTTCTTCATGATCCGGCCAAGCGCACGGTCGAATGTCTCTGTCAAATGAGTCGGTATCTCCTGGAGTGCTTGTCGAATGTGATTATCAGACGTTCTGGAGCAGATGTCTTGAATAGAGAGGAATGCCCATAAGAACCTATTTAGAAGCATGGGTCATTAGTGGGCCATCGTGATCTCGTCTGCATGGCTCTACTTACATTCCCTGTTCTTTCGACACAATAGTTGCGAGAATCTCATTCACTATGTCTGGGTTGTCTAGTACCAGTTCCTCGTCTGAGAGCTTCTCATTGATGATGTCTCCAGCATACGTGCAGATGTCCGCGCTTGTGTGAGACGACCCCGTAATTGCTCGGAGACAGGCAGGGAAGGTGCAGTCAAGGACCTCGGTGGATGTATCTCTCGAAGACACCAAAATCCTCATTGGCGGGGAGTTAGGAGACGAGTTATAAACGTCTAAGAAGAACTGCAAGATGACTGCTTGTTGGGAGGAATCACACTCGTCCAACCCATCGAGCACAATGAACCACTCATTTATGAGTAATGGCATCATCACATAGAGTGCTTTTAGAGCTGCCTTGGGAGGCATGTGCGATTTGGTTTGTGCCAGGAGTTCGTCGATATTGGAGATTGACTTAGAGTCGAGTTGATCAAAGTTGAGAGTAGATAACACCTGCTGGAGACATGATCGAATGACAGTCCAAGCCTTCAGGCTCTCCGGATTGTCGAAGTGAAGGAAAGCAAACGAAGTAAATCGCTTGGGCAGAGGGACTTGACACAGTTTCTCGACGACAGATGTTGCTAATACAGTCTTTCCAGAGCCTGCCTTCCCAGTTATGAGAAGAACGGGATGCGCTTTACCCGTGACCCATTCTTGATACTCATCTGTCTGGAAAACCCATTCAGCTGTGCCGATATGGCGTTTATTTCGCTGGCTGTTGAATGTGGATGTGTATTTAAAAGATGTAAGCTTTTGAAGGAGGCAACGTCGTCGATGTCCTGCTATGTCCTTCCGCTTTTGACTTTGGAAGAGACGCATTGAGGTAGTAGGCCTGGAAGACATTGGCATTACCCCTTTTTCCTGGTTTGGGCTTCCGAGGTGGGCCTTGGCGTGTTCAATTTTGGTTTGCACGATTGTAGCATTGGCCTTGATAACTTCCCCATAGCTTTGAAGTTCGTTGCGGAATGAATCTGCCATCGCCGTCCAATCCTGCGATGTAGCTACGATATATGCATTAGCACGGAATTGCAACGGGACTGCTCCAACTTACAAGATCGGCCGATAACCGTAAGAACTACCTTAAAACAAGTGATGATACTTGTATAAAGTTGACAGATTGGGCCTTGCAGATGAGAAGAGTTGTTTAGAATGACTGGATACTCAGCAGATATCTCACACAGTGGACTAAAGCCATGAAGGAGTTCTACAAGAGACTTGAAGTAGGATGAAAATTTCGCGAGAAGCTGGGATTTTAGGATTAGTGAAGATTTGTGTCTGAGAGCCGTACCCGCATACCATGAATGTTAACTTAACAGACCCCCAGATGAGTGCAGAAATCTTAGACCTGGGTTTCATAGATGTATCGACAGCTGGTATTAATTGTCCGATTGTCTGCAAGAATGGGACAAGTCTGGTAGCAATTCGCCTCCCTCGGCGGCTTGTATCGATCTCCTCTAGCTCGGTTGTGAATGCGATGATCGATTGTACGTCGTGAGGTGAGTTTTCCAGCTGTTGTAGAGTTTTGCGATCATCATCAATCAGGATAGATTGAAAGTCGTGAATTGTAGTATCCAGTTCTTTGACAGGAACTGGTTTATCCTGGGCGGCTCCAGCGGCTGGAGCGGCAGTCTGTTGTGGCGAGCGGTTGCGAGACGGCATTTTCGACTTCATTTTGATAATGAAGACTTTGTGTATGTTAGAGGGAAATCACGAAAAGAAGAAGAGGAAGACGGTAGCACCTTTTTGATGATCTGTGACTTGACATCACGTATCATAGTACGCAGGATTAGTATGAGACAATCCTTCCACAGCCTGGTTTGGGACTTGACGAGAAGTAACACGCAATGCACTGACCTGATAATATGATATTATCACAGCCTGATATGTGACTTACAACGAAGCATCAGCCTGGTTGGAAGATTCGATGTGGCAAGGCAGAATTGTCAAAGCGCATCATATTCCCTGAAACGGTCCTGGTTGCGTTTTTGATCTGTCTGCCGTGTCGTAACAGCATAAAGATTGATCTCAACTGGTCAAGACTCCACATCCTACCCAATACTGCAAACCAATACGAATTATGATACATTGGATGGGTTTTACATACACAAGAGGAAGTCCTGATCCCCGCAATCTGTAGCACAGCGAACGAATTTAATGTGTAGGCTGCATGTTCATTTTGAACAGACCTTCATTACAGATGTACAGTAACCTTACATGAAATAGGAGGACATAGATATGTCTGACATTAAAGCGATAGCTATTGCAACAGTCAACGTGATTGTGTCACATCAGCGCTTTTTCACGTGTAAAAACTACGTATTTCATAGCATGTTACTAAAAGGATGGATAAAACTTAATGAATGAACTGATCCTGCATTGATGATTGTAACTTTGTTGGTCAGCAGTGTGCGGCGAAGACATGTACAGTGCTACGGTATGACTCGGCACGCATATATTGAGCTCAAGAGGTTGCATTACAGCCTGAATTGTTAAGTGGTAATGTAGAATATTGTCAGTAAAGATTACGTCGTCAACCAACGCCAAGATCAAGATCATCAAAGCGGCTAGTGTCTTGTGAGCTTCTAACTGAGATGTAATTGGTTAATTGAGATGATCCCTGCTTTCAGCCGCAAAAACGCCTACCCCGCTTTACGCGACGTACCTACATGGTTCCGCGAATCTTACCATTGTCCTTTACAGTAGCAAAGATCCAAGACGCGTTGCTGTGGCTGCACAAGATCCTGACCTAGAATGTGGACGATAGCTGGACAAGGAGCAAATTAGGTGTCCCGTACAAGCCACGCAATAGAGCGCGGAGCGGAGATGGGTTTATCCAGACCGGCATGGTGGTAAAACTCGCCATTGTTCCAGGGACAGTGAGAATCAGGTAATCTGTGCTTATGAAGCGGATCTTCGAGTCAAGTCTGCCCTCGATAGTGTTCAGTACACAATTCTCCATTCCGACGTACTGGGGGGGATCAAAGCGACTAAAGTTATAGCCACCGAATACGCTGAAGTAGATGTGGCCTCGGATGTTCAGGTTCTTCTCGTCAGGATTAAACATCTTGTTCCTGTCTTCATCAACCAATAAAACGCCGCGTAAGATCCCATCATCCCCCTAGCTTATAGGTACACCAAGAGTCGTTTCTTTGCTGAGGTCGTAGAATTCAATGTATGCTGTTGGGAAGTAGTCGTCCCACCAAAGCTCGGTAAAATCCGAACAATAGAGATCGAAATGCCTATTCATAAGAAGATCAAATCCAGCAGGCTGGTCGTTATCTCCTCCTGATTCTGTAAGCTCTTTGAGAACTTCAAGGACCTTGTTCTCCTTGTCACGATCCAGCTTCAGCCGCTCTTGCTTTTCCGATTCTTTTTTAAGACGCACATCCCTTACATCGTGTTTTCGCAGGCTTCGATCTGCCTTCACTTCATAAAGATGAGCAGCATCCGGGCCAGTGTACTTTCTATTTCGCGATTTGCTCTCGTCCGGTTCCCAAAGCTCATCACAGTAACAATCAATGTCTTGCTCATCGCATTTGCAATCAGGGTATTCGTCATCCAGATCCTCGTCCCTAAGCTCAAGAAGATCTTTGTCGTAATCTTCACTTGTGGAAAATGTGCTACCCCTGAGTTTCAGGATTCGGCAGTACCACTGTGGAGCACCATTCTCGGCGGCCGCTTGCGCCATTGCATGTCGTTGTGAAGGCGTTTCGCCTTCTTCAAGATAAAATCAGCCAACTCTGCGTTTCTTTTTCTTTGAACGCGCCATTGTATGTTGTAGACAGTCGTACGCTTGTTACAGTCTTGGATTTTACTACGATGGAAGGCGGTGTTTCTCTTTTCCACATAGAACTTCTTTGATCCGGTCAGGCTAAGAGAGCTAGTACAGAATCTCGGCTGACTGACTTCCCCGCTTCCAGTCCAACTCGCCAGTGTCATTTTGATATTCTGTAAGTGCATACCGTCAGGAAGGCGTACCGGCAACAACAATGCTACGAAGACATATAATGTGCAAGACCTCGATTCTAGACCGGCCTACTCACTAAGTTTATCTCGCTTCAGACCACTTTTACATCTTGATTACTGAAGGTGGATGAACTGAGTAAATGGGGAACAAAGACAACTGACCAATACATCGTTTGTGGAAGAAAGCGCCGCAATATGTCGGAGATTCAGACGCTCGGCCTTTCAGCAGTCCGATCGTTCGGTTTCAAGCTTAACACGGTTTCATGGGTAGCCATTTAGCCGTTTCCCAATACTCGGTTCGAACTACTGCAGGCTTTTACACTACCAATCTGCCACACACCATCTTCACAGCTTTTTATAAGGTTTCCAATATTTGCAGTAGTCTCGTAACACCGAAGTAGAATTCAACAACACCCTCAAAGTTACCGTACGTCTACATACACACATGTGAGGAACGAGGAACGCAAGCAACAAGTGAACACACCACAACCTTTGCAGAGCTGACAGCAGTCAAAAGTTGAGGTATGGCATTGAGCCCATGTTACTAATGCAAAGCATTACTTGCATGATGCAGGAGATTCTGCACAAAAGGGACCTCTACAATGCGGTATTGAACCCTGGATTAACTACAGATGCCGGCCAGCCGATCGAACTGATGATGGTAATAATGTACTAACTTACTCTGAGGTATTGCCCGCGCTTTACAGTCATGTAGCGTTCCTTTTTCTATGTCCCGCAATCATAGATCTGTAGATACCAACTCAACAGGTACATCTTACAAAGTATTAGAAAGTCCAGGTCAAATATCAAATAAACTTCAATAAATACAAGCCCAGTCTCCTGTTGAAGGGATGTGCGACATTTGATATATAAGCTATTGTCAGCAAGCTTATCTGCAGAATCACAATGCCGCGACCGAGCGACTAGCCTTCGGCATAATAAAGAAATGTGACCGATCGAACGATCAAGAGCTGAACATGATAGGTGTGGTGCCACGGAACAGGATACCATCTGTCTTAGAGATTCATTGCGCCAAAGGTGCCACAAACAGGGCGCCTTGTTACAAAGGTCATAGTGTGTTCGCGGTATGCGGATATTGCGACACCATCACTCTGTTTCTACATATTATCCAGCTATACATGCAAGCTCTTATTTTTCAGCACGTAGTATCTAGTCTTGGCACGGTTGAAAGGCGTCTTGATGGGTAGTTCGTGGTCGGAAACAAGCATCTGTCTCATAAATCTATTTGCCACTCGAGAATTGACCAAGACCTGTCAGTAAATTTGCCATGCCTCAGTTGACTGTAAGCAGTAAGCTGACACCGAAGTCGGTGTATCTAGCATCATTTGGCATCAAAGTTTTCCTGTCTAATGCAAGAGGGTTCGCTTAGCATAAGCTCGAATTCTAATCAGTGAGACCAAAGATGGTGTTTTTGTTGAGAGCATTCTTACACACTTTCAGCTGAGAAACATAGCTCAACCTTTGACGAGACTGTACCACTCCTATTAGATTTGGCGAAGCGTACCGACTTGGTGGGACATCAAGGATCTCGATCGAACTACTTGTCGAACCACAACCCAATCATACATCATCGATCCTTAGAGAAAGCAGTTCGACGCTAGACTATGAGAGCGTGAAGGCCTTCGGTGTTTGCGGGGTCAAGATCCAAGAACGCAGTTCCGGCTGAATATGAAAGGTGGCTGCTTCGGGTGACCGAAGCCATTGGAGGCTATCAAGCCTATCCAGCTCATCAAGACATCAATAGAATCAATCTTCAGCCGCTGGAACTTGCTACTCACGCATCCACAGTTCGCCGAACGGTTAAATGATCTTTCGGGACTATGTCTCAGATTGATATCATCAAGGTTCAATAGCAGCATTTTATGCATATTTCATGCATCATTACCGTTGAATGAGACTCCGAGCGTTGTCCATTGCATCAATAAGACTTAGCGGGTAGAGAATTATTGAAGCATAAAGCCACGTGCATTCGGGTTCAACGTCTCGTGTTCTAGCCTGAACGGAATAACCACACATTTCTACCAGTCGCAGCTGTTCTAGAGCGGAAAGGTGGATCTAGTTTATTGAGGATTGAGTTTATCATCGTTCGATAGTGCCGTCGTAAAAGGAAATTCTGTGGGGAGAGGAAAAAAGCCAAGTGCCACAACGGGGAAACACGATGAGAGAAAAGAGTTAGTGCAAACTCAAACTCTCCATACGTAATGCATATCATCCGCCAATTGATTGCGTTAGCCGTTACAAGAAGGGATGGCAGGAATTGCGCTGAATGTTCTGGGCGTTTTAGCAGCCAAACCTCTATCAATCTGCTCGAAGCCGTAATTGGGGGAGTCCACCAAGTTACCATACTCTGAGGGTGACAGAGGAAAGCCACTCGATGGTCTAGATCTCTACGTGTGTGTAAGAGATAACGTGCCAACTGTGTGTTGGATGGTAGATGCTGCTGGTAATCGATCAAGCAATTGGTTGCTCCTTGCATAAGCGTGTTTGGGCCAACATCAACGTCTTTGAGCTGGAAGATGGATGTGTAGATGCATTGCGATTACTCTATGCAGTAGAAAGTCGGAATCTTACAAACAAGTAAGTTGAAGTTGTCCCAAGCATAAAAGGAAGCTATTCCTCTCTTCCAAAGCACAGGATTCTTAACACTCCAACTCAAACAACTTAGCATTCTTTACTACTACAATCGTTATTACAGACAAGACAAGTCAAGTCCTAGCCTCTCAATATGAAGCTGGCAGTCGTTGCTCTCCTTACTGCTGTGCCAGCCATTGTGGCAGCACCAGTCAACTCCAATGCTCCGGCCAGGCGAGATGAACATGTCGCCGTCAGACGATCTATTCCTGTCTCTCGATATGGCAGAAGATGGTCTAACAATGGTCGTCAGAGATTCGATGATGACTCTGATGAAGAGAGAGGTATGAGTGGTGGTGGTCGGGGTGGTAGGGGAGGCTCATCAGGAGGTGGTCGGGGTAGAGGAGGTAGCAGCGGTGGTAATCAAGGTCGTGGTGGTCATGGAAGCTCTCCGGGTGCCTCTCGAGGAGGTCGAGGTGGCTCGGGAGGTTCCGGAGGCCGCGGTGGCTTTGGTGGCAACTATGGAAACAGGCCCGGTAGTCCTCAGAGACAGCCATCACGAGGCAGACCCGGCAGCCCTGTAGGCGGCAAGCCAGGTGGCAGACCCAACAGTCCTGGTGGTCGTCCCGGTCAGGGAGGTCCTGGAAGACAACCCT
>NW_022158090.1:0-59579 GCF_003316985.1 Fusarium coffeatum
AAAAAAAAAAAAAAAACCACACAGAGCTTACAGCAACGATTTGCATAACGTCTTTAATGATTCGCTGTATTTGCCTCGTTGCTTTGACTGGTAAGGCATTCTTCCATTTCTCTGATAGCCACAAGAGGCGTATACTTGGCGCTTCCCTGAGGATCGAGACCCCTGGAGCTAAGACTCTGCCTCTGAAGTCACAGGCTGAATCTAACCCGGCCCAACTCTCAAGTATCTGAAACCATTTCGATAGTGACCGAAAGATTACTATCCACTGATTGACAGTAGAGATTAAATATGAAACAAGGGTCTTTATGCAGAATTATGGATTGTCTGTGTGTTGATGTTGCACAGAAATAATGCCCCGCAATCATGACCTGAACCTTTCACTTTCAATTTGCAGGGTCTGACCGACGTCACTGGTCACATTCATTAACGAGTGGGACACTCCCTCAACAACCCCTCGGCCGGATCAACTAAAGGACCCTTTACACTTCTGAATGCCCTCATCTTCAGTATAATGTCCGCATCAGACATTCCAAACCTTCTCAGTTCTCTCCGCAGCGCCCGTGGAGGTCGCGGTCGCGGAAGAGGTAGAGGTGGCCATGCTTCCTCTTCAGCTACCCACGACTCCACCATTCAGGGCACTGATACTGATGCTTCTGTGTCGAGACTGAGTGCTGTTGATCTTGGATATCTGGATGACCCTTTTGCTCAGTACTTTGTTCAGAGTTCTGATGGACCTGCTGCTAGACGGCTTCCTATTATCAACCGAGGTACACTATTTCAACTATCCATCATGACATGTAGCTTACCAACTTCATATAGGAACATATACGAGAACAATTTCTCTAAATACTCTCATTGAGTCATTCTTAAATGCAGATGGAGACTCTGTACCGAAACAAATTGTCTCGTTAGGTGCTGGTACTGATACACGACCTTTTCGACTATTCGCTTCAAAGGCCCGTCCTGGCTTGGTCTATCATGAGCTTGATTTCGAAGTCGTTACTTCCAAGAAGCTAAGGACTGTTCAAGCTGTGCCTACGTTGCGAAACATCTTGACAAATGTCACACAACTAACGGAGCACTCCTGGTCAAGTAGGCCTTCAACGGGTGGTGAATACTACTGCCATGGCCAAGACCTGCGCAACTTTTCTCAAACGAAAGCATCGAACGAGGAAGATGATGCTCAGTCAACAACACAAGAACGACCAGAGGTCACTCTCCCTGGTCTTCGCACCGATATCCCCACACTGCTCCTCTCAGAATGCTGTCTCTGCTATCTCAACGCCAGCGAAGCTTCAGACGTACTCAACTTCTTCACAACCCGCATCCCCAATCTCGCAACCATAATCTACGAGCCCATCCGCCCAGACGACGCCTTCGGTAAAATGATGGTATCGAATCTCGCAGCGCGACGCATCCAGATGCCCACCCTCAAAATGTACCCTACACCAGAAGACCAGCGAGCGCGGATGAGCAAAGCTGGTTTCGAGACGGTGCATCATATGACGATTGAGGATATCTGGCAGAATTGGGTTTCGCCCGAGGAGAAGCAGCGAGTGGATTCGTTGGAGGGGTTGGATGAGGTTGAGGAGTGGAAGTTGTTGGCGGCGCATTATATCGTTGTTTGGGCTTCAAGGGGGAATGGGTTTGGAAGCTGGGGAGGTATTGGAGGAGGAGCGTAAATGATCAATTGGATACGATTATAAAAACACCATGAACATCATTTTGCAATATTCCTTTGTATAAGAGCCAGGATACTGACTGGGCCGGGTTCTGAATTACAGGCTTCTAGAAGTATGAGAAGCAAACACGCGGCGCAGAGACTTTTCACCCCCCAGACAAATTGTGACAGCATTAATATAAGAAGTCGGTCGCCTATAAGCGATTCAAGATTTATCGACATCTCAAATATGCCTTCTCGTTTGAAGTGATGATTTCGAAGGTTGAACAAACATCGCGGATCAATATACTTCCTATTTAGGTTTAGTTTAGTCCATGCTCTTGTAACACTCTCATTATCCTGGCCATTTCATCTCACTTCACATACTCATTCATCCTCCATTTCACTCTCTATCCAAGCAACGAATAGCCTCATCAATCAGTCAAACAATTAAATCAATATCGAAAATCTTATACACATAATAAGATAGAGTCACACCAACAGCGACAAAATGGCGGAGAACAAGGCATACAAATACCGCCAGGAAATCAGTCAAATGATGTACGTTTCTGGCGAAACAGCAGAACCACCTATCGAAACTACAAGTATCATTGAGGATATCGTCCGTCAACAAGTCATAGAATTAGTACGTTTCTCCAGCTTCCGTCTCACTATTATCCCATCGCCCTCTGTTTCGTCTCATTCATCTCACTAACCCCTTCTCAGCTCCGAAACTGCACCGAGCTCGCCTCGCGTCGCGGATCAAAATCTATCAGCATCAACGATCTCATCTTCCAGATCCGCCACGACCAAGCAAAAGTCTCCCGTCTGCGCACATTCCTCTCCTGGAAAGACGTCCGCAAGAACGTCAAGGACTCAGACGACAAGGGCGCAGATGCCGACATCGCAGCTGGCGATGACCCCGTCGCTGCAGGCGATAACACTACTGATGAAGCGGCCAAGAAGAACAAAAAGGCCAAAGTCGGCTTGCCGTGGGAACCTTCATCTTATTACAACGTTGAAGTGCCGGAGAGAGAGGATGAGGAGGATGAGGAAGAGGAGGAGATGAATTATATTACGCTGCAGAGATTGCGGAAGGCTGATGAGCGTACGAAGGCTATGACGAAGGAGGAGTATGTTACGTGGTCTGAATATCGACAGGCGTCGTTCACATACCGAAAGGGTAAGCGATTCAGAGAGTGGGCAGGCTTTGGCATCGTCACCGATAGTAAACCGTCAGATGATATCGTTGATATCCTCGGTTTCCTGACATTCGAAATGGTCCAGACCCTAACGGAGATGGCACTCAAAGTCAAAGAGCAAGAGGATCTGGCGAGAGCCCAGAATGGAAGAGACAATGTTGGCACAGCGAAGAAGCGAAAACACGAGGGTGCATTGTTTGACTTTCCCAGTGAGGGCAAGATGCCGATCGAGCCTCGTCACGTCCAGGAAGGCTCTCGTAGGCTGCAGCAGCGACCCAAGAAGTCAAGGGCTATGCTCAACGGGACTCGAATTTCACAACATACGCCTCTCAACATTTTCTAACGTTCGGTTCTTGCAAGCAGCACGATTGTATTTGGGTTATTTCTCGCAGAGTTGACTCTGGAAACTGGTAGTGTTTTGGACAGCCAGAGCAAAGGCGCATGGCAAGAGTTTATTTATATTTTGTTATTATTTAATTAGAAGTTCCCAGTCTACTCGACTATCAGCTTCCGCATCCCTCTACCCCAGTGAATGCTTCTGTTGAGCAATGTTAACGATAGCATCTATCTGTCGCACTCATAGCAATAGTCTGTCGCAGAATCAACGCGTCTTTTCCTTTTTTCTTTAATCACATAGTGAGCTCGGTTAGCTCGGTTGGCTTTATAACTACTCTTGAATAACGCCTTCGGGGTTCCGTTAGACTTGTTGCTAGACCACTGTGAACTTCTGACAATCTGCGCTGAGTAGTTCTGACGGGCGGCTTTTCTCTGCTCATAGCAACAGTGTGTCTCCGCGTCCTTGAGGGCTGCTGGCTGCCCTCCTCGCCCACAGTTGTCTCGATTGGCCACTTCTAGTTGACCTCCCCGCTCATAGTCGTCTCGAACGGCAACCTCTAGCTGCCCTCCTTGCTCATAGCAATAGCCCGCCTCCGCATGATTGCGTTGTTTTCACACAATCTGGTCCCAACTCTCTGCAGACTCACGGGGATATCCTCCTCACTATCGCTCTCCGCATTCCCCTTCTCTTCCTTCGGATGCGACCGCCGCTTTGTAAGACTGCCTCGGCGTATTGTTTGTGTACGCTGAAGGCCAGTAGCTCTACTCTCTGTCGGAGCGAGCACTGAAGAGACTGTCGGGACTTGTCGTAGAGAACCATCAGAACCACCGCTATCTGCTGTACGCTGGCGGGGCAGAGGGATGCGATTCAGACGAGACCGCTGTTTGTACGTGCTGTAGGGCGCTGCTCTTTCAAGTAGACCACTTCGGAAAGCATTCACACCCACAATAATTTTGGTCAGTTCCACAAGCTCTTCGAGATATTCAATGATCTCTCCTTGGCCAAAAGTACTGGCGTTCCACGAGAGGGCTCGCTTTTGGACAATCAGCCTTGCTACCTCTTCGCCTAGATCGCCAATCTCGCTGGAGGCACTTGGCACTCCACCCGCTGGCGTTTGTGTGCCACTTCGTTCATCAAGAACTTTTCGAACGCGACTAATGAGTTGAAAATGTGCGGCTCGAGAGGAGGGCATGAATTGTGGCAGAGGTTGCCGAGTGACAAGTGCTTGGTGGACCGAGTAAAGGTTGAATTCAATACAGGCGGCCACCTTGCGCCGATGTATACGCACTTGAGCGTGTAAGTCTTCTAATATTGAAGAACCATACTCCTTGCGAAGTGAAAAATTGTTGTCCATCTTCTCAACTATCTGGCGTAGCACGATGATGATCTCCCTGTAAATAGGTTTAAGAGGCCGGAAATCCGCCTTAAGACGTGGTTCACTAGAACACATTGGGAGGAATGTCTCTGCTAAAACCAGTGCTTCCTGAGCTTTGGATCTTGCATAGTTGAAGCGTTTAGCAATGTCAGGATCCCTAAAGTTGGGTTTTGATATACTGTCCAGCCCAACAGCCATAGCAGCATGCATCTTTTGCACGTGCTGTATTGACTCTGAAAGCATTTCAATCAACCGATCCCTGGCTCTGACCGGAAACACAAGCATCTCAACGGCCATGGCAACAACGCCACCTATAATGAACGCAGTAAATCGTTTGTAGAAGATCTCAACAGCTGTACCTTTACCATTCGCAGCAGCTAGTCATGTTAGTACACCAGGCCATAGTAAGGATGAAGTTGCCACTTACAGAGTGCAACTACGACCATGGAAACTGTACTGATCATGGCCGCCTTCACATATTTCTTCTTATTTAACTGGACGTAGAAGGACGGGACGATGCCTACGATGAGGACAAAGATCATGCAGACTCGGTCACCATTCCCAATCGCGTAGGATGCCAAACCTATAACGCAGCCAAAAAGGACTCCGCAAAGCCGTTGAACAAAGACATACACGGATGTCCCTATAGCAACTTCAAAAACTAGAAATAATTGCATGGGGGCCCAGATACCACGGACAGACGTGTACCAAGGGTTCCAAGAATCAATCAAAGCTGGCCAGCTCAGAAGAATGATGGCGGATGCGAGCTTAAGGGCGTAAGACAAGTGAGGAGATTCGAGCATCCACTCAATAGTGTCGGCAGCCTTTCCTCTGATCCTGAGAATTCGACTGTTTCCTCCAGCCTTTGATTTCTCCTTTCTGCGATTGTCTGTAGTGCCAATTTTGTGTTTCCCCCGAGGACCAGGTTCGACAAAGCGAATTGCTTTCTCCTCATCTGTGGTCTTAGGCGCCGCATGCTTTGTATCCTTCTCGGCCGCTGGCGTTCGGCTCTTTGGTTTACTCTGACGATTCTGCTCACGAGCCAATCCTGGCAGGACAAATCCATCACTCTCACCGCCCGTTTTCCAGTATTGCTGCATGTCAATTGCTTTCGGGAACCAAAAAGTGGTCCTATTATTCCGCGCTTGTCTTTGTTCGACGACTTTTCGAACATGGCGTAACATCCCTAGAACATGGTTTGCAGACTCGGCCAACCCTAGAACGAATGAAGAGACTAGGAACGTTTCCAGACGAGGCATGAAGTCGACCCGGTTGTTCTCATCTGTTCTCGACCGGCGAAGCTCTGCCGAACAACTGACATCAAAATTGCTGATAGCCTCCACAAATTGATCGATATCTTGATCCAAATCGCGCAGAGATATATCCTTAGGAGTAGGATCTGCAGACGGCAGGGATTGCACATCGTAGCAGTAGGCGACACAGTCGATGACTTTCTCTGTAGCTTTCTGGATTGATTCCTTCAACTCGAGGGCAGGGTCACGGATACGGCCAACCATAGCCTCAAGCAAAACAGCGTTACTGAGATTGATCTCTCTGGCAGGCTTCGCGTACTCCAGTCTCTGTTGATAATCTTCGAAAGTGTCCATGCGCTTAATTCCACTTGGCTCACTATCGGAGCTATCAGCTGTTATAGTAGTGTCGTCTTCCGAACCGTCGTCATTTTCCAGGACGATGGACTTGTTCTCACAGACTCCTATGATATTGGTAATGTTCTGGACGAGTTTGCTCATCTGAGAGGTGGTAAGGGGCTTCAAGGCCCTCGGAGGAAGCACTGAAATACTCATTTCGTAGTTAGATTCTCGTTGGGCAGTTTTGCACGATGTAAGCTGAGTAAGGAGTCTTTTTCTGGCTGTCGACAAGTATCCTATTGTTGTGATCTCGACAGGAGTAGGAGTACGATGGCGGTGTTGAGAAGCCCGGAAAGGTGCTAGAAGCGTAGATGTCCATTTGGACAACCAGCTTTTATTGTGCTTGGGTTTATCAGGCGCGCTCTTAGCCGTGGCGGTCATGGTATGACTGGTATGGCTTAGTTCTTCGGCTGTGCTTGGTGCTTCATCTGTGCTTGGTTCTTCATCTTGGTCACCACCGGGTGTGAGGAACCACTCTACAGCTTTCTTGAGACTGTCATTTGTCTCTTGGAGAGCACTAACAGCAGCGCCACCAAGAAAATTGCTCGATGGCTCAGGAAATATAGCCAGGTTTGTTATGACCGATATGCCGACGCCAATCAAGGTTGGATATGCAACATTCGTAACAACGGGCAGTGATACCCGTTCTCGACTCCCAAGTAGCACAACTAGGCAGTCAATAAGAGTGAAAGCAACAACCAAGAAAAGACGAGGTTTCGCCGATCTTAGGTAGCCGTGGAAGATCGCACCCAGAGCAAGAAATATCCCGCGGATAGCATACGCGGCTTGCCGGCTCTCATCGACAATGAGACTGGAAAAGTAGAGACCCAAGCTAGACCAGCCGAGACCGAGCGCTGTACCAAGTAACACATATATGACAGCCTCTATCATAGGACCCATTCTCTGACCCGGGTGAGCAAACACAGTGGCCATTGGGGCGAGAAACGTTACAGGACCGAGGACTGCAACAGCTTGAGGAGTCATGACGGCGATGACGGCAGCGGTACTGGCAATTGAACACTTCAAGACTCGTCTCTTACTCTTGCAGGCGGCCCAATATTCAAGCACCTGCTTTCTGAAGCGTGCCATTGTGGTCTCCATGATGAACCACCCAGCAGTAAATATGCAGAAGCTGATTATTGCTTATTGGTGATTGGTTTCGTAATGCCCAAGGTTGATTAACATCCTTTCCAACGTCGATGCTGGATATCAACCAAGTAAGAATTGTGAGTTGTGAGGTATCAGAGCAGAATCACTTGAATCTGAATGATGTCCTATCATGCAGTTCATATCTGACAGTAGGGACTGTTTTCCTGAATATCGTATCGCGTCTTGGGTACCAAGGCTTGGCTTATCGTGGATCCTGGTGATTCGTTATAGCGGGGATTCTTCGTCATTATACATTGGGAGTCTCAAATCAGAAAAGTGTAGGAGATGGTAACGATAGATAGACTGAATGATTTATTATCATTTCTGATGATGGTGTTGAAGTTGGGTATGAAAATATTAAACCGAAACACAGTGACGAAAACTTGGAATTGCCGATGTATGTGACGCTAAGGCAGGTGCGCACGCGATGTGCCGGGACCTCCTTCCGTTATTCATGATTCCATCTCACCTGCAAAGCAACTTCCATTAAATGCATATGGTTGAAACGAAAGGACGGAAGGAACTTGATCAATAGCAGACATCGCGTTCCCCAGCAAAAGTCATAAGAAGATGAATTGGTGACTTATAACCTACTCATACTGGCTAGTCTGGTCATATTTCTGCAGGGGATTCAAATGCTCAAATGGAAGGAAGAATGTCATGGATGTCGCACGAGCAGGGGATCAACGTGCTAGAAACCCGGGGGTCTTTCCAGGGGTATTTTAGTGGTAGCCTTGCAACACCTCAGTGGCTGCAGCGCTATACCCCGCAGCCAATCAACATCAACCCTTGTGTTCCGCGACAGCCTCCTAACAACGACAGCTTATCCATCCATGCCACCTTCACTATCGCGATCCTTCTTTCCTTTCTCAAACGACATTCGTTTTGAACTTTAGTCTTGCCAATTCAAGATGCTTTCTTTTATCCTCATTCAGAACCGACAGTAAGTTTTCCACTCTTATACAATGCGCCATTACTAATGATCTCTCAGGGGCAAGACTCGTCTGGCCAAATGGTACGCCCCTTTTAGCGACGAGCAGAAGATTAAGCTCAAGGGCGAAGTCCATCGTCTCGTTGCGCCTCGCGATCAAAAATACCAATCCAACTTTGTCGAATTCCGCAACAATAAGATCGTCTACCGCCGCTACGCCGGTCTCTTCTTCTGCGCCTGTGTCGACACAAACGATAACGAGCTCGCCTTTCTCGAAGCTATTCACTTCTTCGTCGAGGTCCTCGATGCCTTTTTCGGAAACGTCTGTGAGCTCGATCTTGTCTTCAACTTCTACAAGGTCTATGCGATCCTCGACGAAGTATTCCTAGCCGGCGAGATCGAGGAGACGAGTAAACAAGTTGTGCTCACGCGGTTGGAGCATCTCGATAAATTAGAATAAGGCGGACGCATGTTGGATTTAAGTATAAGGAACGTCGAAGCTGTTGCGGAATGCTTCTTATTTGAGAGCCATACTATGTCTTTTGCATACCACAAGAAGGTGGGCTGGAGTTGGGGCGTTTTGTGGCGGCATCCACAGTATCAAGAATATACCATTGTTTGTGCTATTCCGACGTTTGAATGCGGCACGCAAGTCGTTTCCTAACACGGCTCTTCTGAACAGAGCCGACGTGATATCAGTCTTCTTTTGAAAAGTCGGCACCGACGGCTAAGGCGATCGATTGGGGTTGAGGTCTACGATTCAGAAGGTGTTGGAGTTACAAGGTCGATAACTTCCTTTGGGAGTTTCGCTGATGACTCTGCGACCGAGTCGTCCCCTGTCTCTGGCTGTTCTCTCTCGGGGTCTTCGCCACCGTTGTATTTCTTCATGCGACGAAGACCCTTTGACATCAGACCTTCCAGCTTCCGTCGTATCGTTCTCGAGGTGTGACACCTTGACTCCCGACTTTTGGTCTGATCCAACGGCTCGGAGATCTCGATGGACTCGAACGCTATATGTTTCGTCGGCCAATTCTGCAATGCTGTCAGATGTTAGAAATCTCCCATGCTTGGAAAAGCTCGAGACATAATCACCTAAATTGCCAGGACGTCTAGGAGAAGAAGCTTCTGGGCCCTGGTTCGCAGCATTGTGCCACTTGAAGTATTCGGACTCAATCTCTCGTCGCAGTCTGTTTATCCTCATCCTCATTCGTGTTTCGCGTTCCGAGTCCCCACGTGCGAATTTCAGAGCTGACTTGCTCTCTTGCTTCCACATTTCGAGAACCTCATTTACACCTAACCCTCGGACTTTCATGAACGGGGCAAATGATCCCACGACTTGGTGCCCTTCTACGTCAGAAAGCGGCTGTAAGAAAAGCCATCTCATGTAGATGGAGGCGATATTCTTGACGAAAAGATGAGCGGAGGCAAGGATCAGTTGGTCCTCGAGAAGGTACTGAGGAATCGCGGCGAGCTTTTCAAAAGCGTCTGCACCCGAAACATTGAGGTGTTCTTCGAGATTTCGAAGAATGGTGTAATTAGCATCCATCTTGTTGCAGCGGTACGGAGAGTGGTACGGAGAAAAGGTTTCGGCAATTGGATCAAGGGAAGAGAACACTGTTCTTTATATACCACAAGAAAACCGAAGGTTTACTGAAAAGCCTATCTGCAAGCTTTGTCAAGATTGAGAGGGTCATGGGTCACAATGCCTCAAAGTATATGTTGAGGCGTGTTCTTTCACACCTCAGTATCTACTGGGAATATCGACGATGATGATACCTATGATTGCAAAGACAATCACAATGAAGACCTGGATTATATTGAATTGGATCAACCAGCCCGGGAAGACAATAATGATAATGAAACATCAGAACACATCCGAAACACTGAACAGCGTCAATCCTGCCAAGATCGGGATTTCTGGCAATGTATGGTCTCTGGAGAAGGTTTCCTTGAAATTGCACATATTATTCCATTTTACTGGAACAAAACTACCGCCTATACGAAGTATACAGAGTGGTGTCTTGAGGCTCTTCGCGCCTTTTTTACTCAAGAGCAAATCAATGCAATTCGGGAATGCCTAAACGAAGTTGGGAAGTCGGACAAACCTGGAATATGGTTAATATCGGCCAGACCCTGCATTCGCATTGGTGCAAAGTTCGCTTCGCCTTAAAGCCTCTGAAAACCTTGGAAGAATTTAAGGAAAGGCTTGAGCCAACGCTTGACCTAGAGCTTGATCAAGAGCTTCAGCGAGAGCTTGAGCAAGATAATGATGATCACGATAAGGATATGGTTACAGTCTGGGTCAGTTTTAACTGGCTATATTAGCAATGGTCTCCATATACTATGCCTATTGCTATCGGGGAGGGTACTACTGCTGATAAAGATTGCGGCTTTATGAAGATGGTAAATCGGTTTCTTCAGCATGCGGAAAATTCACGCCCTTCACCTTTCAACAAGCGGGATAGATCTAAAGGAGGAAAGGTCACTGCCATACACCATTGGAAACGGGTTGGGGTTCCAATCAAGTCAGGTCACATATTGAGGCTCAAGGTAAAGAGGGATGGAGAAGAAAAGTTCTTGCAAATGCTTTGGGTTCAATGGTATTTACTGCTTATTGCTGCGTTAAGCGGTGTAGGCAATTACAAGGATACAGCTGGTGATACTCGAGATGATGAGGATAAAAATGCACATGGAACTGCTACTCCAGTAAAAGGCAAAGGTGGAAAAGGCAAGAGCAATACTTCTACACCAACTACAACTCCAAGAAAGCGTCATCGATCTGCTTTAGAAGAAGTTTCAGACATACACTCTCGATCACAGTCTGCGGCAAATTCTCAAATGCGCCTACGCTCACAATCAGTTGGTGGTCTTTCAAGATCCAAACAGTGGATACCAGGGCCCCTTTCTATTCGCCTTGAGGGTATACAAAGACAGGAAGATCAACCACAAAAAGATATCAAGAATATTCCTTCTTCCTCTTAGGACTAGTCAGAAGCTAGTTACTAGATAAACCCAGTAGAGAGTTTATATAGCTAGAAACTACTACAATCTCTTACCTATTCTATACTTAGTGTTATCCTTCTTAAATATGCTACCAGTGGGAAGATACCGGTGGGAAGATAATGCTTACAAGCGGAAGCTTGAGGATTACATTAAATGCATCCGAGTGGCACGGAGAAGATGGTTTGGCGACTGGCTTAAAGGAAGGGACGTCTAGGTTCTTTGTATACTACAAGGAAGCTGAAGGTTTGTTTAAAAGTCTTCCTGTGAGTTTTCCATTATGGTCATGAGTTACGATGCCTCAAAGTATATATCAAGGCTTGTCCCTTCGTCCCTATGTGTCGTCTTCATCATTCTCTGAAGTGATATCAAAGCACGATTCGAACAAAAGCAACAAACTAAGTAGCAGTAATACGAGAGAAATTCAAATTGATAAAAACCGTATCGATAGAGAATATCGATGAGAAGCGATATGGGCGTTGGGCAAGGTTTGAACTGCATCTCCTTGAGACCCCGGCTGTGCACATCCTGCACCTCTATCGTTATATGATTATAAACACTTAGGTTTCCTAGTAAAAGCTTAGGGAATTAAGTATCTGTTTTCGTCTATTAGGCTTCTGATTAGCTAGGTAACTGGAGGTGCGGGATGTACACAGCCGGGGGCTCAAGGAGATAAATCTGAGTAGCTCATAGACTTTTCCGTGCTGGATCATTATTGGAGACACCGCGTGGCCGGAAGAATAATGTTTATCAACATGAGTCAGTCCGTTGACGTATAGGTGATTTATAAGGTCAAGCGCATGAGACATTCCATATAAACCTGTCCGTTCAGAGTCAAGCCCTTGATCAATATCTAATTCCACTGGCTTCTACAACATAAGAATTGATAAACACCTTTAAACTCCACAAGATTCATATACCAGCTCAACCAAAACATCATCGCTTCTTCAAAGCCGCAAACCGTCTCTCCAAGTCTCCAAGATCAGGAACAGATCCATCAGGCTCTCCCTTCCGCGCCGCAGCCTCCATCTTCTTACTCGGCTTCAACTCTACAGATCCTAGCGTGACCTTGGGATGTATGTTATCAGTCGTCATTCTTGGCGGTGTCACTGTTAGTGGACTCGTGGGACCCCCGCCTGCTAGTTTCTTAACGGGAGTGTTCATGGCTGGGTCTGCGGTGAGTGGTGCGGCCTTTGCCTTTTGTCCGCCGGATGGCTCATCGTCGTCGTCGTCTTCGTCGAGTAATTCTGGGGGTGGCGAGACAGCCTCCTTCTTGGGCCAGTCGACGCCGTAAGCCCGGGCGATTTCCTCAAGGTATCCAACGACAAGCTCCTCCCTAGGAGGCGTAACGCTGAGTTTCTTGACAACCTTCTCATTGACCTTTCCATCCGAATTCTCCGTCGCCGCAAGAACATATTCCTTTCCATACTTCTCCGCCAAAAGCGTCCTCACAGTGCCAAGCTCTTTAATCTCCGTCTTAGGCGCAGCGTAAATCAAACTCTGAACCGCCTCTTCCAGTCCAGGATCAACGGTATGTCCCTCTAGCAGTCCAGAGCGCGCAAGCAGCAGTTCGCAATAGAGTTCGAGAATCTCGTGAAGCTCGGAGGTGATGTCGGATCGGATGATGTTCTCGACACGAATGCGGGCTGAATCTTCCTTTCCGGCTTCGAGGAGCTGAGCCATGGCTCTACGCGCGGTCTTTCCAAGTTGCTCATCGCGCTGCTGCACCATGCGCAGACGCGCAATGGTCAGTTTGAGCTGGACCTTGAGCTTTGTCTATTGAGTTGGTAGCGCATATTAGTGACTGTGCGACAGGCGCATCGTGGCGGGGAAGCGAAGAGGGGCATCTTACTATGAGGTTGGCGCTGGGAGGCATGATGAATGAATGAAGAGTGGTCGAGATCTATGGAAATGAGATGAGCATAAGGCCCTCAATGGGAGAAGAGGATGAGGAGATAGACTACAGGTCAAAGTAAAGAAATGGAGGGGTAAAATGGGATAAGGCAGAGCTGCAATTGTAACTGCCTTGCGACGGTTACGCAGGGCAGTCAACGCCCAGACGCTATGAGCTCATTCTCACTGGGGAAGCCGTGTTTGAGCCCCACTATAGCTTCATCCGGATCAGGCCGAACCTTGAACTGTGTAAGGGTATTAGAAAAGTTGGCCGTCCAAAGACATGGAATATTTTGGTTATTCTATGCAATTTAATAGTAGCATTAAGCTACTTGGTGGTGAATTACTGTTCAACCTTGACGTACACCACCTTATCCTAGGTAATAATATACAGCTCTCTTCGAAATCAATATGTAACCTGTCCCTTCCAAGGGCTGTCTCACAGCTCCAGATGACCCTCTTAACGGAATCCTTCATCGCCATATAACGCCATGATCCAATTCTATCAATCCCAATGTTCTCTTGTTTGATACACTCCCTCTTTCTTTTGGGGATACGCAGCTCATCCTAACTGCTTTACTCCATATCGGCATCCTCGGCGACTGGGGCCACGCCGTCAGTCGCCTCGCCCTTGAACGCTTCACTACCTTCGTATGTGACTCGGCGCCATCCGCAGGCTTCCTTGTCATCCTTGATCCATTCCATTGTGGGGAAGTAATGGTCGTTTTTCTTCATAGTGATCACCCATGGAACGTTGTCAAATGTTACAGCCTTGAGGCGGAAGTCTGTACCTAGTTAGCTTGATCATCTTGCATGAGTTGGTGCATGTTGACTTACAGGTGTTGTCTGGAATCTTCCGCGTGGTAGCAATGAAAGAGTTGAGGTCAGGGGTAGGAGTGCCGTTGACGTGCGTGATAAAGTTCGTGGGCGCAACTCCATACTGGTAGGCAGGCGAACCCCTAATGCGACTGGACACATACACCTCACTATGTAGCTTGCTGATTTGCTGTCGAACAGCTTGATGGGGCCTGTGCAGGATAGCACCGCAGAAGGAAACCGCATGGTCTGTCTCCATGTCGTCTGCAGACACGGTAGGAAGCTGAAGATGCATCTCTTCACATTCGCGGACAATAACAGCATCAAGCAATTCATGGGAGTACATCAAGTCAAAGTCTGAAATAGTAGTGCAAATCTTGCCGTTCAGAGTAAGAATGATGTCTCCTTCAAGCAGAGATACCGGGTGGTTGACACGCTCGAACGTTCGCTTGCTGACCATAAAGAGCTGATGATGGGACCTGTTGGCCTGGGTGACCTTCTTGATCCATTCGTCTGAGACTCCCATGACTGACGCCTGGGACATCTGCACGGATCTAAATTCGACCGACAAGATGCGAAGCTTGGGGTTAACGCCCTTCTGGACCGCGTCTACCACAGGAAGCAGAGTCTTGGTGCCAAGGCCGAGGTAGTATTCTTCATCTCGAGAGCTATGAGGGTTACGCTCTCCAAGATAGCTTAGCCACAGAGCTTGCACAGTGCCATCGGGAGCAACAAGAACACCGCTGTTGCAAGTCGATCCGAGGTTGCTATCAATCGTAATGGCATCGACATTGACCGCGCGGTAGCGAGGTGCGCCAGAGTTGGCTGGAATCGCCACTGCAGTAATCTCGGTGACACTTGTAGAGCCATGTACGACGCGTCCTATCCTGTTGTAGCCCAAAAAGTAGGTCTTGGCACCTTGAGTGAGTACCTCGTTACTGAGTCTGGCGCTCTTCACTGGCGCATCCACTAACGATGGGTCGTACTGAATGATGGCGTAATTCTGAAGAGGGTGCAGGAAAACGACCTTGCCCTCGACAATGATGGAGTCGGCGATAGTGACGGTAATGTCGCAAAGATCATAAGGGACGATGGCTCTCGAAATCAAAACGAGACCCTTCTCTGCATCAACCACCAGGCCCATACCCCAGCGGCGATTCTTAGGGAAACCGTCAAGCTTCAATGGCATGATACAATTGATATGAACAAAGCTGTGGATCAAGTCTGCAATGCCTTGGTGGGGCATGTGGTCCAGCTCAATGAACGAGGCAGATCGTCGCTTCGGAGGAACGGGAGGCAGAGGATCTCCAAGATCAGTAAAGTCCCAGACGCCGGACTCATCGTTTCGAACCGCAAGCTTCATCTTGGAGGCCCAATGGCGATCAATGTAGGCAACAGTGGTATTGAGAGTATGCAGGTCACGAAGGTGCTTGTAAGTGACGACAACCCTGGCACGGTCTGGAATGGCCTTCATCACTTCGATGAACGTGTCAAGGTCTGGCACCTTTTTGTGATCAACTGTTTGGACAATCCAACCATTATCCGTGTTATCAAATCGGAATGATCCAGCCGACTCGCATACATAGACACCCTGGACAGCGACGGCATAAAGTCGTGCTTGCTGGTAGGACAAATCGTGGAAGCTGGCGCCCGCCACCGAAACGAAGCGGTCAGGGGTAATCTTGTGAAGATCTCCAACCTCAATCTCTACCTCAATATCCTCTCCACCGCGCTGGAGATGCAGCTTAATGGCGTTGCCAACATTAGAATCCATAATGTCGTCAAGTCTGATGAACTGAGTGATGAGCTCGCCATTGACCTTGATCAGGACGTCTCCCTCCTCAATCTTCTTGTCTGAAGGGCCTTGGGGAAGAACGATTTCAGCTACCAGCATGTTGGTTTCCTCCGGGAACTGCTTGCGCATGGCTGCCTCCCACTCGGGGCTCAAACCCAGCCTACGGCACTCGTCGAATGGCTTGAGAAGGAATTGGCACTGGATGTCACCACGTGTAACGGGCTTGCCAGTCTGAATACATTGCAAAGCACGCAGTGGTCGATCAAGTGGAAGGAAATAATCTGTTGAAGCTCCATCCGAGCGACCACCAGCTTGAAGTGCGACAGCGCATCCATCCTTGTTCACAACGGGACTTCCAGAACTTCCTCCACTGGCGGCAGCGTTGGCCTGGTAGTAACACGTGTTGAAGTCGCTATATCCTTCGCCGTATTCAGGTGCGTTTCGATCGAGACGGGAGATGATACCTGACAAAATACTGAGCTTTTCGCCAGCATCGTTACCAACGACTCGAATTTCGGTACCGACTGAGAAAATGTTAGCATTAGAAGATGGCGGTTTTCGGTATCTCGAGGGGGCGCATACCCTTTGCAAGGTCAGGTCGCAGTTCCAGGCCATCGATGTGCATGTACTTGATCGCTTTGGGATCGTAACGAAGAATTCCGAAATCGTGTACGGGATCGCGGTAGACGGGGTAGCAGTCGACTTCCTCGTGGTTGTCGAAGACACAGTGGCCCCAGAAGGGACCAGCGCCGACAACATGACGGTTTGTTAGGATATATCTATGCAGTCGTTAGAGTTGAATTCCAGGATGACAAATAGGGAAGCTCACCCTCGCTCAGAATCAACAACGTATCCGGTAGCTTCACTAGTCAAAGCAGAATCGGTGTCGAAAGAGCAAGTCTGGCAGAACCGGATCGCGACAACATTGCGCACGACCTTCTGGATCGTGTCCTGCCACTCGCCTAGGCTCCCTGGTGTCCCAATGTACATATCATGAGGGAGAAGGTCGCCACTGATCTCGGACTGGTCGTCGAACTCGACAATGTCGGGAGTATTGTCATTGGGAGAATGCTTCCCGTTGATGGCTCGTTTGGCGGGGGGAGCCAGATCGGGTGACCCAGGGGCCTTTCTCTTGACCCTTGGTGAAGAAGCGGCGCCGTTCATTATTGTGTAGGTATCGGGGTCGCGATGGGTTTGAGATGTCGATCGTGAAAAGAATCACGGGTCAAGTTGTTTTGTTTGGTTGTATCCCGTAAAGGGGATCGAAGAATAAACGTCAGAGGCAAGGATCGCGAGCAGTGACGAGACTGAAACAGGAACACGGGTAGTGACAGCGCGCCCAGGATAGAAGGGGCAATGCTGTAGATTAAGTAAAAGTGAAAGTGTAGTAATAAGAGAATTTGTGAATATTGTTTAAAGAGGGCCCATGTGATGACGGAGCCAGAACGAGATCTGGGGAAAAATTTATGAGGCAACCCTTCAGACCTTGACCTTGAGAGAAAGCGAACCTGAACCAGGAAAGTGAGTGGATCAGCTGGAGCGGTAGTTTGAATGGGCCAAAGCCAAGTCTACAGGGGAAATGGTACCCTCCAAGGCCGCTAAAGCAGACGCCGTCATTCCCGCGACGCCCTGACCCGCCACTATGCATAAGCAGGTGGTAGCAGAAAGAATCACCTCTAAGGGACATAATGACAGAATAGGTTGGTCTGACTACAGGTCTAAGTTGGCATAGAGAGACTAGATTATTTTGATCTGTAAACTCTTAACGGTCAACCTTTCTGTCAACCTTTATCAAGTTATGCAACATCCAGCCTCTCCCTGCCTTGTCCGTCCCGACAAGACATAAGATGGTGTGGCACAACTCTACGATTACAACGACAGATGACCAGTCAACTGGGGCTCTGAGATGGTGGGCGATTGAGACTTTTGTGCCTATTTTGATCCCAGCAATGGTTTGCATGGAGTCTTATTCTAGAGCCTCGATGCATGTCTCAATATGTCTCTTATAAAATGCAACACATCCAAGCTTATAAGCAACAGCTGACCTTTTTTCGGTGTAAAGGGTCGTATTTTTTCAAGAATGTGTTATCTCTTGATGCGATGAATGCTGTGCTTCTCATGTAACCATGCCTGCATCATCTCAAGACTCGCTCCTCGATCCACGAGTCCTTGCTATGGATACTACTCCATGCATACCATCCTATGCAGAGGAAGCTGCCGTCCGAGACACGGAAATAAACGTGGATGGTTCCCAACCCACAGGATCAGGATCCCGTGTCAATCTCACTATATCGTTGTTGCACTGCTTTCCGATCCAGGTGACCGCCAACGTGTCTCGTGCGATACTACATGCATACAAGATGCATCCAATATCATACAACCCCTCCAGGCCCCTCCCTTCTTCTCGAAGGCAGCGACTCGATCACTCCATCTATCGCTGCTGCTTGCTGCTTCTCTGCAGATAGGCAATTCGGCCAGTGGACGAGATGTCCTCGTCGCTTCTTTACAAACGAGCTGTACAGAACCCATGCGAACAGGACTGCTGTGATGCTCAGCGCTGTTGGGTTGTGGAACTGACTGGGTGACGAGAATATGATGGTCGATGTGTACGCACACATCTCGAACACATTTTGCCAACTGGCTTCCACAGCAGAAAAGGCTCCTCGATTCTCCGCCTCGACTTCCTGCATCATGTACGGTTAACAACTTTCTCACCCACACAAACGTTGACATACCTCTTGGATGATGACCTGTGCCGAGAGATCGACGCCCCAGAGCCCGATACGACTGAGTATTGAACCACCCACAAGTGCCAGCGTCGAAACGAGCATGTTATCAGCGTACCGCCAAAAGATTGATACACCGACTGTTAAGCACCCCAGTTGCCAACTCAGGAACCAAAGCCCCGCGCGAACTGGACCAATCTTTTTCATTACCCAGGGTCCAATCCACGTTGCTAAAACTTCGAAAGCTACCGAGACGGTTCTCATTACAGCAATTTGGGACGAGGTGTATCCGCTTGACAGCAGATAAGTAACCATGACTCCGCCAAATGACAACACTGTACAGTAGAGTAGTGCTACTGCAAAGGAGGGAGAGAAAACAGGATGGGTGAAGTAAAGACGAAGGTCCTGAGACGTTTTCTGCAGGCCACGCTTCACCTTGATCCATAGGCTTTGACGATTGTCATCACTGAGGGGTGTAGCATGCGGTGTGCTCTTGGGGTACTGCAACTCCGGCACTTGATAATATACCTACTGATATCAGTACGACGTCCTCGAACATGGTACAGGTGTCGACTCACCCTGGCAATGGTGAAGTACTCGACCACAACTGATGCGCAGTTCATTGCTAGATTCACCAGAATGGCTGTCTCTGTCGAAACGCCGTCGACCATTCCAATGAAGAAGGGCCCAAGGAGCTTACAGACGAGATCGATACGTCTCATCTGCGAGTTCATTGCTAAGGAGAGATTAGCATAACCCTCAACTCGACCTCAGGTGATATACTTCGAAGTGCAGTAGTGTCAGAACGAGCTACAACGATGACCTATTGACGGTGAGTTATGATTAATTTATTGTGTTTGATAACCACTTACCCAGTCTCTTTCCACCGAGACGAGATTCATGATAGCTGCCAGTTTCTCAACGCAAGCCATGAGTATCGAAGCCGCCAGCAAACCAATTCTCAATTCATGAGACAAATCTTGAACTTTTATGAGAACGATGAATATGACGCATGATACAGCAACAACCAATCGTTGTGATACTATTAATGTCAATCAAGATACCCTAAAGAGGATGAAGAGCATACCGATCGAAAATCTCACCGTCTTCAGACGATCGTTACAGTCAATATAATTTCCAACCCAAGATGATAGCGTAATAGCAGCAGCGGCTCGAACCATAGAATAAATTGCTAGAGGCATCAATGTTCCTGGAAAGATGGAGGCAATATATAAAACGCTTCCGAATTCGAAGACTCGTGAATTCCATGTTGAGAGCGTATGAGATATATAGAGTCTGCGGGCGCTTTGGCTGATGGTCCATTCGGAGCCATGAGACCTTGAGCTACCGCTGTCATCTCCATTGATACTGTCATCTAGGTCTAAGGGTTGATATGGTATTGTTATAACACTCGTCGGTGATGACGGCGGTGATTCGGTGAGGAAAGGTGCTGTTTCTTCGTCTCCGACACCGGCAGGCATTATGTTGAAGCAGTTTATGAATGATGATAGATAACAAGACAATCACATTAAAGAATGAGGGAAGGGAGGACAATTGATATTTTAATTGAAAAGTTACAATGCTAGAATCAATCCTACATGGATGACACGACTATAGTATCCAGATATAGTATATGCATGAAATGGTGGTTGTTGGGAGCACGTCAATGGTCAGCTAACGACCTGATTTTCTTCATCGGACTCCGCGATTCCGACACCATTTCTCTTTAGTATAAACCCCACAATTGCCTTATGATTATCGGATCACTCCCGATCGACTTCCCAGAAAGGCAATATCAATAACGGTCCGAGATGATAATATGGAACCTTATTTTCACATCTGAGAGAGCAAAACATGGAGAGGAGTTATACTCATACGTAGACGGATATACTCGTTTGATGATCTCGTAAATTACAATCTCAAGTTCCATGCCACTCAGACTTGTCGATGTGAACATCAATGAACCACCGACTCACTTGCTTCTAAACCTATGGTGGAAAGATGGCATACTGGTCGTAGAAAGCTCGTTGTAAACCCGTCATAAGACAACATGCTGAATATTAACTTATCTCCAGGAGCTTACCATACCAAATACCGGTACCTAAATGACACAAGAATTGTCCGCTGAAGTTTAGGATATCAAAATAAAACAACCTAAGTGCTGGTCTAAGTCAGCATAAGGTGAGTAAATTGTTTCGTCCCTTATGTTGACAGCGGCCAATTCCAATACCCTGGCAACTACTACACCAGAGAAATATCACAATCGTTAGAAGTTAAAGGCATTTATGTTGATTTAGCTACGTATAGCTCACTATCAATGGGCCTCCATCCTTACTTGGCCTTACTGGCACTACCAAAAAACTCATTTCATGTGCAACCAGCACTGTCCATATAATGAAGAGCGAGGGCATACCCCCTCTGGCATCGGCCACTGCTTCTGGGACCTTTTCCTTCCAAAAATAAAAATGATCATGCCTCCATCATTTTTCCATGTTCATCCCCTAGTAGTGACTTAGATTTCACCGTCGTTCTCGCTCTTGATGGTCTCATTGAGCTCCATCTTAATGGCCTTAGCCGCACTCTCAGGGCTCTCAGTGTCAGGTTCAATCTCTATTTTGACCAAGTCAGTAAGTGCTATTAGATTGACTTAGGCAAACTTACTGGGAACACGGCGCTTGGGAGGAGTGACATCGTAGTCTTCATCCTCCTCATCGGACCCGACATGCTTAGGGGTCTTAGGGGCGGCCTTGGCCTTGGGAGGAGCGCGCTTGCGGCCAGGAGTTTTCTTGGGAGGAGGGGGCGAGTCAAGGTTGGTCTGCTTGATAGCGTCGATGCGCTTGTTGAAGGCGGTCCACTGATTCTGGAGGCTCTTGGAGGTACGACCTTCCATCTGGATTTCGTTCCAGTTGATGCCTTTGCCATCGGACTTGAGCTGCGCGATGATGCGAAGAAGAAGCTCGCACTAGATAGATATCGCGATCAGTATCGGGGATGAAGAAAGAGGAATAGTGGTATCTTACCTTGGCCTCGTCGGTCCAGGCGTTGCCCTTGGGGGTTGAGAGTTCAGACATGATGCTAGTGATGCGCAAACGTGTCGGAAAATGAAGAAATAGATAGATGCTTTGCTAAAGATGAAAGGCTAAGATGAAGGAAGATAATGATAGAGGGAAATGAATCTTCCGGGTGAACGCTTGATGATGTCGTGTGTTGTGTAAGGGGAAGAAAGAATGTGTAAGGAAGAGAAAGAATGTGTGAGGAGAAGAGAGAATGTGTGAGAAAAGGTAAGGCCGCTAGGCAGAAGACTTAGGAGTTATTAAATGCTTGTTGATCCCCTCTTTCTTTAGAGGAGCAGTGGGTGGTCTATTCATCCCGTGTGAATATGGAGTCAGTCAGTGAATCACAGCAGCCTACGAGAACATACGACCCCTGAGTCCACACAGATCAGCTTACAAGAGTGAATGCACAAACAACCCCTCTTCACTGAGCACACAAACATACGGGGATATCTCTCGTCTATTGTTTATAACTCGTGCCATCATATATACGTCTTGGAATCCTATCTCCAAAGACTATATCCTACTAAGCTGATGCCAACGAGGCCACAGTCTTGGCTAGCTAGAACGCCCATGATGCAAACCACCAACTTTCAACTATAATAAACAGAACCGGTATCAAACGCAATTGCTCGCTCCATGAACTACATGCTCACGTCGCGCCTGTAACCGCCCCAGATCCTGAACCACTCATCTTCGTAATCTTTGTCGAATCCCCCAGAAATATCATAAATCGCCCCTTGTATAGCACTGTATGTGTCATCGCCAACGGTCAACAGCAAGTCCTTCTAATAACCCATGTTGATAGTTGAAGACTCCGGAAAGGATCTCGTCCCATATACTTTCAACTCCGTAGCCCAAAATTCTTCGATTACATCATCTTCATTCGAAACGCCATGAACTCTCTAAATCGCTGTTCGTGCTCGTCACAAGCGGCGGCCCAGCGTCGGCGAACATCCATATCCTGTTCGAGCCAGTTGTAGTACTCCTGAATGTCGGCATCGCCCCTGGTTTCCAAAAATGAGTACCCCTTTTCTGCGCGGGTGCGTGCGATGTGAGATTTGCGTGTAGCAAAATGATCCACCACTTGAGCGTTAAACACATCCCACTGCTTCATGTAGTTTTCAAAGTCCTTGACATAAGTCTCCCAGGAGTGTGCGCTTGGTTGTACTCCACTAACCAGTACAGCAGTCGGTACCTGGGGCGCAACAGGGGCATCTGGGAAAACTAGCGGGTGGACTGTCGGTAGTTTGATCGGAATCTGTGGCGCTGCTTTGCTTTCAAAGGGCAGATTATCCTTCAGATCGGAGAAAGATTTCAGACCCGAACTCTGCTGAGTGAATGGAGCGACATTTCTAAGGTCGGCAAAATTGGCGAGGAACTCCTCACTGTCCTCTGATCCAACGTTGTTCGGGTTGATCGGCTTTCTGGGAATTTCTGGTTGATGCTCAATACCGTTGGTGTTGTCCACGTTACCTTCACGCCACTCTGGTCTAGACGTTTCAACATAGATGTTTCTAGCAGTATGAGATGCCGCTCCGGGAGCCTGATTCGCTTCAGCAGGCTGTTTGTGCGGGCTCATGGGTTGAGCAGGCTGAGGCGAAGGTGTCATCTGAGATGGATTAGGTGACGGGATCTTGGGAGGACGAGGCGGTGGCATTGTGGTCGCCACAGGAGGAGTATCTATATCCATTGCCTGGGGACTTTCAGCTGTGGGTGGCTCATCTTGCACCTTTCGACCGCGCCATTCGAGAACTTCATCTTCACTGCTACTGTCATCCCCAACGTTGATATAGTCAGGCTTCTTGGGAACCCTAGGCTTTCTCGAATTTGTTCGAGACAATCGAGTAGGTGACACAGATTTGGACGGCTGGGGAACAAATGTCTGAGGCCCAAAGTCCCAGCCTGCAGGATTGAAACCCGATTCGGGTTTAGTAGAGCCGGGTCTCTCAGAGTCAGAAGCGAAACTAGGAGTACTCTTGCCGCTCATTGCAGGGCGCTTTCCTGGCGATCGGCGTCCCTTTCGAACTTTCGATGGACTTCCTTGTTCGGCTCCACCAGCATTGAACTCCCAGTCTGTCGCGTTCTCCTCTTCCACGAAGCTAGTATCTATATCATCAGTATTTCGTCTCGAAAATGGAGGCTGGTCGGGCGAAGTTCGTCTGAAGGTTTCGTCGTTGACAGGGAAACTGAAACTGTTCGAGTGATTCTTGTTAGCGCCGTTTAATTTGCGAGGGGTGTTAATGCTGCGGGTTGAATGTTTTGCTTTCTTGGAAGGGCTTTCGCAGCTGGCGTTCTTAATGAGCTGTATCAAGAGCGCCATCTGTTGTCGCTCAAAAGGGGTCAATTGATGTGAAGAATCATGTCTGCCACTGGGCGACGGGTGACGAGGCTTCATTGGAGTTTCATATGGACACTGATAAAACTCAGGTCCGTCATACCCCAGGCACTGGCTGAAGCTTTTCGACATAGGGCGATGAAGTGTTTTAGAAGTTGCAGAAGTTGGAATGTCATACATTGAAGGACCGCTAGGTGATTCGGCTGCTACAAACTTGTTAATAACTTGATTATTTCTGAAGAGTCTTGAGTACAACTTACACTTTTCGGTTCCAGGAACCTCAGTAGCTTGCTGATTGGGCCCTAGTGGTACGCTCTTGAAGCCACTGCGAGTCTTCTTCATTTGAGCTTTGGGACGGTCTGCGGGATCACGAGGTATCGAAGACTCTTCAGGAGTTTCCTCGCTCTTGCCGCCCTTTGGTGCACTAGCGCTACGTTGTCGGTTGAACGCTTCTTTCTCCGGTGAATCCTGTTCTTGGCGATTGGTCTCTCGTGTACTCTTGGCTCGGTTTATTGGAACGCTGTCAAAAGGGTTGGTCTTTTCGCCTCCGTTGGAGCTATACGGACTGCTTTGTCGAGGATCCGCCCAGCTGTCTCGATCTCTGAACTGGCTCAAGGGATCTGGCATTGCTGTCGGCTGAGGCCTTGGAGGGGGGGCAGGCGGTTTTGGGTCTTCTTGAGCGTATGACTGTGAGTATCGTTCCGAAGCTGGTCGCGAGCTATAGTTGCTATTCGATACAGGGGGCTCATCGCCCATAGCTGTACGAGGATGGAACCCTGTCTTTCTTGCACCGAAAGAAGCCTCAGCACGCTGTCTCGCGGATTCTGTCCGTGGCGGGGGAGGTGGTGGAGGAGGACGTGTTTGTTCATTTGTCTTGGCTGATGCACCCTTTCGCATATTCTCAAACGCTCGCGCAGCATTCTTCTTCGACTCGGCATCTGATGCGGTATACTGCTTTGCTGTGGGAGGGACTCCGGATGAGAAGCGTGTTTGCCATCTCTGTGCGCCTGACGGCGTCGTTCGAGGGTTGGTGTTGTTACCATTATTGCGTCGTGGCGGAGGCGGATATTGTGCGCTCACATTCGACCACGGGTTACCCTTAACACCCGAAGCGCCCGGGAAACGACCGCGACCTCGTAAGGCATCATGTTTGGCCTTTTGTTCGGGGTCGGAAAGGATTTCATGCGCCGTTTGGATGATCTGGAATTTGGTATTGACTTCTTGCTCTCGTCCAGGGTTGCGGTCCGGATGGTATTTGAGAGCTGCGTTCCGCGTTAGCGTTTTTCGAGGGAAAGTAACCCTATTTTCATACCAAGCTTTCGATATTGCTTCCTGATCTCCGGCACGTCGGCCGTTGGAGGCAGCTCTAAGTCTGCATAGTAGTCACGGGGTGTACCCATCGCAATCGAAGGGCCCCAGCAGACTGGCAATCAAAAGCAATGATAGCTTGTTTGTACTTGTAATCTTAGTAGTTGTGGTCTGACGACTAAGTAGGCGATTATCAACAGCTAAGCAGTCCGGCAGGAGTCATGAAGGTTGTCGTCGGGAGGGTACGATGTTATTCGAGCGACCGTTCGACAGTTCTGTAAAGCGTTGTACGCAGATGAGAGTTTAACAATTCGGATTGATGTAGAAAGTCGTCGCACTAAGCTTTGAGGTCGCAAGTTAGTACTAATAATCATACACAAGTCGTTACAAGAAGCGGAGACATCAAGTTGGTGTTGAAAGGTTGAGCTCATAAGCGTACAGCAAAGGAACCTCCCGAAGTACCCATGCAACATCGCAAGGATAGACCTGGAGCCGAGGGGCAGTCCCAGGTATCTGTGTCTCTGGCCATGCGCAGCAAAAGACCGAGATTGATTGGCGGCACTGATTGGCATGAAGCTGATTCAAGGAAGACGCAGACTTACCAGGATGACGTCAAATTCTAGACAGAGGTGAGGCTGCTGATCGAGGATCGGATCAAGATGCGCAGAGTCAAGATGAAGGTAGGCCTGAAGAGGGGACGGAAAGATTATTAGCTGATGGTTTCACAAAACCGATATGTAACGAAAGGCAAAAAAAATATGTAGACGGCTGAAGTAAGAACAAACGAAGCTTGCGCGCTGGCAGTGATCTGACGAAGGGTGCTGTACCTTTTTAGACTTAGGGGCCGTCACTGCAGGTGGATGAGTGAAGTTAAAGGTGGGCGATACTTGAGAAGTACCTTGACCCCAGTTGCTACGCACCACGAGGCCGCGTTGAATAACTGTGGCTCAGCTCTAGATTTCGCCTTTTGCTTTGATCTTTGGACCCTGAATATCGCAGTGCAGTAAAATGAGTCGTAACGCCACGAACCTTTCGGAGAATAATAAACTTGTGTGAGGAAATCAATATGAATTTGAAACCCTCTGACACAATAAAGCGCTGTCAGAATACCAGCAGCAACGCTTTCGGTTCCAATGTGCAGGGTCTCGTTGTCTGTGGAAGAAAACAAACATGTGGCGGGGTCTCTTTTGTACCAGCAACCAAAGATCCCCAGGATAAGACCCCACCTTGGGACTGGGTATAATTGTCAGGGCCCTGTCAGGCTCTATTGTTGCCAACTTCAACAATGAGCGCTACAAAAAATGAAGATTGGCAATTACAATGGGGAAATCTTGATAGTTGTTTAACTTCTGACTTAGTGTAGGAAAGACATTTATCAGAATATAAGGTAGTGTATAGTAGTTTTGTATGTCTACAAACGAAAGGATCTTTTGGTTCCTCTCATATCAGCTGGAGGCCTTTCATCAAACACTCACTACCAGCTGGCAGGGGTACAGAAGAATTGTTCTCTGAGGCGTAGCCTAAGTGCTAGTCTGGGCCGGCATAAGGTGGCCAAATGATTTCGTCTCTTGTGCTCTCGACGGCCAATTCTTCTGTCACTGACATGGAGCTGGCTAACACTGGTCCACGGGTGCACCGCCACACTAGCCACGCAAGCACTGCCACATATCATCTGCTGTACTTGACATCATCATTCGAGACTTTAAACAGCAAGTCATGACAGAGATGCATCACGAGGGTAAGCAGGTTAAAGACTTGTGTTGCTTAAAATTTATGTATAACCAACCTCCTTGGGCAGGTACACCAAGTCAATATGATACATTCATAAGTCATATATATGTACATGCGATCAACAAGACTCTTGCACGCCCTGGTTAGCTTACACACGAGCTTGGATGTATCAATGTAGATCTCGAGACTTATTTCTTGCAACCAGTTAGAGGTGTCATGAAAGCCATCACATTATCGGATTAGGAAGGAGATGGCCGTTTGAACACCACAAACCAAATATCAAAAGCACGAATGCATGATACACTATCCCTATTGAATTCCCTGGGCCGCCTTCTCGGCCGCAAGCTTGGCCTCCATCTTTCGTCGCGCAGCGAGAATCATCTCATCTCTCCGGCGCTGCAGAGAAGCTTGGCGCTCGTCTTTATTCGAACTCCAGCCCTTTCCCTTAGCATCCTGGTCCTCCTGTGATGCAGTATCCAGCTTGCTCTTGAGGTTGTATCGGGTAATAAGATCCGGCTGCGCGGGCTTCTCGGGTCGAGGCGCTGAAGCTGCGCTGCTGCTTGTTGCGGTTTGGCCTGGAAGAGGTGGTGGCTGGAAGGTAACGGGGGGCTAAACAATACGATCAGTAAAGGGTCCTTGACGAGTGTCTTCATGAGACAGAGAGTTTCGGCATACCGTGTCCAGACGTCCTGAAAGTATGCGCTCAGTGGTGGTCTGGATATTCCCCCCGTTGCGCTGTAAATCCCAGAGAATGCTCCGTCTATCCGCCTGTGGAAACATCTGCTGTATTCTATCAACAGCAATCTCTCGCGATCGTAGGAATGCCTCGGGAGATTGTGCAGGTCGAGGTGGCGAAGGTCCTGCGAAGAACATATATCTTATCGCCAGGCCAGATATGACCAGGATGGCCAGTAGATATGGCAGCGAGATCTGGTCGTCCGACATGGTTGTAGAGTATCGTATCGTACACGCGAGAATAAACGATTCGCTGCGGAGACTGGAAGACCAAGAATATGGGTGAGGGGCGTGTCACCCAAAGGATAGAGCCAAGACGATGGTAGTAGATAAGTATTATGTACAGTTGTAGGTTGAAGAGCTAGAGAGCTTGGGTCGTGGGTCGAGTGCACGTAATAAGCGTTATTCTTACGCCAACGTGCCTGCGTACCCACAAAGACGGGGGGGAAGAGGTGGGAGATTCCAGCTCCGCCGATTGCGACGTGGAAATTACATGGGGAATCCTCGGCTAATGGCATCAACGACAACCTCATATACCAGGGGAATTCAATGAAGATTGCCAACACACAAACTCATATTTCTTTGCAAGTGAATTTTGAGTTTTCTGAAAAGATCCAAACCGACATAGATAACATCACATGTTACACAAACATATTGCGCAGAACTGAAAAGCATCGTTTATTGACACGACAGTCCTATATCAAGGCGACAAGCCAGTCCTCAGTAATGGAAGAGCGTTCATTCATAACCCAGGTCCGATCCATCCCCACGAGAAATAGACAGTTGTCCTGTCTCGATGCCATAACGCCCATTTATACGTTACACACGTATCATTCACCTGCTCTCTTGTACCTGAGGGATATTGTCTCATATGATAAATATGACCTCCTTATGGCCCGACTTGCGCCTGGTTCAATGTTGTATCTAGGTCACCGTAGTGGAGTGTGAACTCTTTCTGTGTGTTTGTTAGTTTCTGTCAATAAGTGAATCCAGCAGGGTTAACATACGCGATCCTTGCGCCATAGGCTGGGGTCCCAGATGATGTAGAAGCCACGTTCATGGTTAGGGCTCAAGATTTGAGGTGTCATATGTTCATCCTTTGTCAACCACAACTCCATCTTTCTATGCCATCTCCAGTTTCGCGAATGTCTAGGCAACTGTTAGTGGATAATACAATAGACTGATGATTGATGTCTTACAGCTCTACCGCAGCCATTTGTTGTTTCACGTCCGCTGTGCAACTGTAGAAGATCCAAAATAGGGTTTCCTCGTTGAAGCTCTGAATCTTGCTCTCAATCGGTTGCACATTTGTTACGTGATAACATTCCGGCAATCGAAATTTACCATTAGAAAGCGGCACTCTGGGAGGTGAATCGTCAAAGAGCGAGTAGTTCTGTGTAGAAAACATCCTACACATACATTAGTACAAGGTCCTGGCATGATGTAAGCTCACTTACTCCGGAGAGCTCATGTCAAGTCCCATAGAGTTGGGGTCCATACCAACCACCATTGCATGGTAGTCGGGGTAGTTGTGCATTAATGTCTGCAAACCCTTGATCCCCCACTTGTCCGCATCAGGCATGCCGGCGAGAGGATCAACAACATCAGAATCTAGATCTTCCTTAGCTTTCATAGAAACGGAATCACTGTTGAAAGCTGCTGCCGGGGAAGCGTCAATAGGGCCATCCTCCCGGGTTGACTTTTGCCGAGGGTCTTCTTCTAACCCAGGGGGTTTGCCATCTTGTGGTCTTGAGGAGCCTGAACGGGTGAGTACTTTCATTTGCAGGATGAGACAGCAATAAACGTACCAGGAGGTCCAATACCAGGCGGTGATCTCACTTCATTAGCTCGACTGTTAGCCGACAATGCATTCAAGAGACCATTCCCCCTATTGCTTGTCGAAGGCCCAGGACCAGCTTGGGAACCAAAGCCTAGAGACGACATCAGGTTCGCTGTCCTATCCGAACCCATCTCGCCATTCGAAGTTTGGTTGAGTGGTGGGAAATCATCAACGCTGCTCGGTTGAGGTTGTTGTCCAATGTTGCCTTGGTTACCGAATCTGAATCCGCCTGGTACTCTTGATGAGGTGGGACTGAACATGTCATCCTGACCACCTTGCTGAGGAGTAGCTTGATTACGTTGAATGGGTCCACCCAAGTTGCGCGATCCAGCAGTCGACCACATAGATGACTGGCTGGCATTCGACATTTGGGCGTTGTTGGATAATGATGGGAACTCGCTATATAATATCAGCAGGCGCCTCTTATCAATAGATTGTCGCAATAATCCAAGGCCAGAAAAAGGGTCAAAGCTCCTTGGGTATGGACTCAGACCAGGTGTACGTACGACAAGTCGAGGGATGTCGAAGGTTGGGAGCCTGACAAGCTTTGCGCAAAGCTCACGTTCCCGCCAAGTTGACGTCCGGCATTTTGGGGACCAGCTCCTGCCATGGGACCCCCTCCGAATGCCCAGCCAGAATTGTTATTTCCTATAATTGTTCGCCAATATTAGCCTAAGCCCACCCAATATTGATGCAACCCAGCCCAGCCAACACAACACAGCGCATAAATTGCAAACGTCCCGGTACAGCGTACCTAGTTTTCCGTTCGGTAATCGGTTCGCTCCAGCTCGTCCTGGTTGTTGGGGTGGTTGTTGCTGCTGTTGACCTCCAAATCCACCAGGCATCCCGCGGAGGGACTGTGGCACTGCCCCTGCGATTCGATGACATCGTCAGCGTTATCCTGCCAATTCTCGCTTGAATCTTTTTGCAGTTGTCATAACACCATCTCCAATGTCCCCCGACCTAACACTGATCCGCGTTCAGATCCATTGAGTCGATACCGATGGTAAATGGACAGGGTCATTGAGTTCGACGGAGGGGTTGAAGGTGGCCAAGGGAGTCGTGGAGCTCGTGAAATGCTTATGCTGGCGCACATTTCTCTCGCGGCGCAGTAATATCTTGAAAGCACGAGACGAGAGGTGACGGACGAATATTGGCAGATTTCGCTTGCAGCGCGGGGTCTGGAGGCTGCAGAAGAATAAGGTCGTGGGGGTGCGTCCTACCTGGCCTATTCATGATTGATTGTAGAGGTTTCGTCGCGAGCGACTACGCGGTGCGATGTTGTAAAATGGACAAGTCGTGGCAAAATGTTGGTTCGGTGCGACGTCGATGCCTTTTTGTGCTGAGAAAGACAAAAGGGTAAGGTGGTTTGTCGATGCGATCGTTTACTTCAGGGCTGAGCCTGGCCTTGGACTCTGTTGCTGTGTTGGAGAAGGCTGGCGGCACTTTGGAAAGGTGGATGGATGATGATCCGTGAGCGGAAATAAGTGGGTACTTTTCGACATCATGGCAAACGACAGTAATGTCTCTGGTAACTGCATTAATACAGTGTATTAGTACAATGTGACAGGCTGAAGCTGGACAAATAGTAGAAATTCTACAGATCATAATGTGACATTTGGCTTCAATGACTCTGAATTCTCCCCTCACAAGATTTCTCTATATCTTCTCTTATAAGCCTCACAAGTTCAGAGTTCAAGCCATAAACTCTGGTTTATATAAAGCCGTTCAACTTGACGTTCATCATAATCTTCCGTACGGAGTACATCTTTTTTTACATCCTAGATACTGTATCTATCCGTGAATCATTTGATCGCTTGTTTGAAACTGTCTTCAAAGCCAACACCCGCTACATTTCTTCCAATCAGAATGATCTTTCCGTCCTTGGGCGTCTCATCTCCCGATGGCCCGTCATTTATCTCAAAAACCTCCCTCACCCCCTGCAACATCTTGACATCGCCATTGGTAAACACCAGCCGTCCTTTTGAGCGGTGAATCTCAAAGTCGCCCTCTTGTTGCTCTCCGGGTAGTTTGTTGTCCCACAAAACGGATCGTAGCCAGCGGTCGACAGTGTCCAGTTGTCCTGGTTCAAGGCGACCGACAGGAATGGTGACAGTCGAGATGGTCTGCACGGTCAGCTACTTACTTTCTTGCAGATCCTGAAGAGATGAATACTTACGGGGTCAAGATGACTGTGTCCCTTGGCGTTGGCATCCGATTCATTGAATTGGTCGTATGCATGTAAATCGAGCAGAAATCCCTCTAATTGGGGGACTACGCTCCTCTCAGTCACATGGATCTTGGCGAGACCATTGATTGACTGGATTCTCTCCTTGACCTGGTTGAGCTCCTCTTCAGAAACCATATCAGCCTTGTTGATTACAATCACATCCGCATGGGAGATTTGGACGTGAGCAGTGGTCATGACAGGGCCGTGACCATCGTGGTCGTGCCCCTCAACAACACCCTTCGGATCATCGAGACTTCGCACAATATTCTTGGCATCCACCAAGGTGACGATGCCGTCGAGATAAATGGTGCTTCCAAGTCCGTCATCCACCCAGAAAAGAGGTGCCAGGTTACCAGGATCAGCCAGACCAGTGGTTTCGAGAAGGATGTAATCAAAAGCACCCTTCTTTGACATCAAGGACTCAATAGCATTGACGCCAGTATCCCTGTCATGCGTCAGTAAGATGATGATTATTGCGCATCTTTGACCTACTTAACAGAGCAGCAGATGCAGCCATTGCCAACTTCTAGCCACTCTTCTACTTGCTCGTCTCCTTTGTTCACGGTAAGGGACTTCTCAATGTCGAGTGCTGTAATGCCACTTAGAAAAGTAAAAGTAATCATCTTCTAAACACTCACAGTCTCCAAATTCTGTGTACTGAGTTAGTTGCCATTTTTGAAAAGCTGCGATTTTCCCTAACCATTCATGATGACGGCGATCTTCTTGCCATGTTGAGCTGTGAGGATGTAATTGAGCAGTGTTGTTTTACCAGCACCAAGATACCCTAGACATGATTAGACCTTGGAACTCATTTAGAATAACAGCCGTACCTGTCACGATAGTGATAGGGACTTTGACTGTAATCTCTTCATCGATATCGTTAGTGGTCGTATCGACCAACTCTGGCGGGGCATCGTCATCAAAATCCATGGCTGTAGGGTGACAGATTGGCAGTTGACGTTAAATTTGAGTGTGGGAAGACGTTGGATCGTGTCTACCGTTTGAAGATGATGTTAAAATCTGGGTTGCAAGAAAACAGCTTCCGAATATTTTAAAATTTGTATTATGTAAATACTTACCTTTCTTTTTATATCAGGTTCTTGCAGAAACCATGGAAGTATTCAGATGCGTGTAAGTTGCACGTCCCCCCTTTAGCTGCATTTGGCTGCTCCCCCGTTCTGTTATGCATATATCGAATCTCCACTCTGAAACTCCCCCAGCTTAGCCCTGCCCAGCCACTTGTCAACCCAGCGCAGCCTCGTGGAATTAAGCGCCCGGCTTTGGCCAGAATTCGATCTTCTTACATATTCCATACTCAACTTCATATCTTGCCCATCATGTCGTTGGGACCGAGTTCACCAAGGCTACCAAGCCCTCCGCCAGCAGCCGAAATCCAGATGGCGCCCATGTCTCCGTCTGGCGGCCCAGCAGCCAGTCTTCAGACAACACCTCAGGAACAGACACAGCTTGAAGCTAGCTCCAGACGACGGATACATCCAGGAACGAAAGCGGCAGACATGGCTGCTGGCCCCCCTTTGATACCCCTCCATGAGGTACTTGCGCCAGCTGTCAACATATTATGACCTACAAGCTAACAAGACCCAGCTGGACTCTGCCTTCCAACTTCAAGAACACCTCGCCGCTCTCCATTGCTACCATACTGCTTCCAATACTCGACCCATTACCCGCGAAACCGCATTGCAGCTTGCGACGCCTCCTAGCGGCGTAGACCGAACCATCTGGCTCTATGAACTCTGCCGCTTCCTCATCTCACAATGCAACTCCTTGATCGTTGGTTTCCTCTTCGACTCCCCGCCATGCAGCGCGAACACGTGCCCCGAGATGCGCGCTTCCGAGTGGCAGTTTCTTTGTGCTGTGCATGAGCAGCCTAAGAGCTGTTGCGCCATTGACTACTGTTGCCATACATTGGACTGGGCTGCCAACGTGGTGACCGACCAGAAGATCTTCCCCAGCCGTTTTGTGGTTCACAACGACACTCATAGCAAGAATGTTGGTGTGAAGAACCTCGTCAATGTCTTCCGCAGACTGCATCGTATATTTGCCCACGCCTGGTTCCAGCACCGTGGGGTTTTCTGGTCTGTTGAGGGAGAGACAGGGCTATATGTCCTATTCAAGACAGTATGCGATTTGTACGACCTGCTACCCGCCGAGAACTACAAGCTGCCACCTGAAGCAGAAGGACTCGAGGCGCCTCAAGTCGAACAGGAGGCTGCGCAGCCCCCACCCACTATTCTGAAGCCTTCATCGCACCAACGAGGCCCCCCTACCGAGGAAGATAACATGCATCCCACAAGAACGAACACTCGTCGACACATTCGAAGCAGCCCTTCAACAGGAAGTGCCGTGACAACTGTGATCGAGGCCGAAGAGGAGGAGGGGCCAGACGGAGTATCACGAAAGCTGAAAAATATGCACCTCACCGCACCTTCGCCGGTGGAAGAAGAGCCAGAAGTTGCCGAGGTCCCTGTTATTGTTGAGCAATCAGTCATAGGAGACGCCGAGGCCCAAGCTCGTGGACCTAAGGAAGAAGTCAAGGAAAAGGATGATGATGAAGATGAGGATGATGACGAGGACGACGATGCCGAGGACGCTGACCAAACCATTGTTGGAGAGGCATCTGAGCCGGAGTCTGCAGATGATGATGATGCTCAAACCAATGAACCTGACTCAAAAACAGAGTCGAAAGAACCTGAAGAGAAGAGCGCCCCTGAGGAAGACTCGGCTAAAGAAAATGCTGAAAGTTCGCCCGGGGCCACTGCAGACTCAGCACCAGATGCAGATTCTATAGATAACTCTAGCTCAACGCCGGATACTGAGAACAAGTCTCCTGAAGATGAGGAGAAAGCCACAAGTTCCACATCTGGGACTGAAAGCAAGGACGAGAAATGATAAATGAGAAGGGAGCCATAGAGAGCGATGTTCATTGAACTTAGATCGTTTTGTTTTCGGGATATGGTAGACCAGTAGTATAATTCCCGCCACGGTATCTAATATATCTATCTAATAATACAATTGAGTACTAACTCATATTCCCGTGCGTATCTGGTTTTAAGCTAACACTTGCAATTTCAAGTGAGATCCTATCTGTTCCATAACTCCCGCTTGTGCCATGCACAAATTTGTACTTTTATATATGTTTCCCTGGTTTATCCATGGGCATCAGTTTCCAAAAACGATAACTCTGTGACCAGTATTCTTCAATCAAGCATCACCGTCGTTTCTACCGTCTTCTAGTCTAAAATCCGTCGCTGTCACCAAAGAAAGAAGAGAAACCCGACATTGTCCATGCAGATACGTTGCATGCACCCCATGCTTGCCCAAATACGAGTATACTGAAACATAAAGTCCTACCCTGGTTATAAGACCAGGGAATAATTTGTGGCATTGCAGTGTGTCCCTCGACCCTTTGTTAGCTTTTTGCAGGTGGGTTCGTCCCCGTCTTCGAGGTAGTATCGAGGGTCGAACTCGAGGGGGCGTTGGCATCATCCATTAACGACATCTTGGCAAAAATATGTCGTACCTCGCGGAGACTCTCCTGCTGAGCCGTGACAGCTGCCGCATTGCGTTCATCCGCAAAGTTTCGAATTTCTTGCAACACCGGGCTAAATCCCTCCCCATTGGGAAGCCACCACTGTACGCAAGAAGGTTCTCGGAACATTTCTGCCATTTTGGTGCGCAAAGGCAAAGGATGGATATACCTATGTCACTGTTAGCATCTGTTTCTCCGGTAATCCTTCATGGCAAGCCACGAAAGTGAATATGCTCTTACCCCATCGTCTCCAGTAGCGCGAACTTTCGACGAAACCACATATGGTGCTGTGCATCCTGAGGACAGAACAAAGCTGCAATGGCGATGCAAGCTTGTATTAGAACTAGGACACCTCTGGGCGTGGAAGGCCAGAACTCTAGTGTTTCAAAGTATTGGCAGGTCCTATATGCATGCCGATTGAGATCCGCGAACAGTTGATCTGGCCTCATGCCTGATGATTGGCATTTATGCATTATCATAATACTGTTCCACTCCGCACATAGAACTGTGACGTCGAACAACGGGCGTTCGTAGAGTATACCAACTGTATAGGGGTTGACAAAGTCCTCTGGGTCAAGTGTTTCAGGAGGGGGAAAATCCCGAACAAGGTATTTCGAGTCCTGGAGAGCAGGGTCTCTTTTCTCCTTCCAGTCTATCAGTCTTTGGTTGATAAGTTCGTGTTCCTTGACGAAGTCTTCGGGTGATATCTGGCCTCTACTGCCTCGCGCAAACAAGATCGACATATCGTAGGAAATTAGGCGAAGCTGAGCGGACCACTCATCGATTTTCCAGTGTACTTCTTCTGGGTTGGCCGCAACTCCTGACTTGTAGAAATCCAACATGGCCTGGAACCACTCTCGAGGTAGATCGGTGGGGAAGCCTCCCATCAAGGCAACAAAACTGTCGAACCGAGCATACCAGCTGAGGCACATGCGACCTACGGGGGTTCGCATTACGGTCTGCGGGGTGAAAATACTCGTTATTATCCCAAAAGCCGCTTTTTGGTGGCCCATAAGATTGACCCAGTCACCAAAATATTCCTAAGCCGCATGGTCAGTTCACGAGGACCGAAATCGAAGAATACGTGGCAACACATACCTCAATGGTAGCCAGCTGCAGGATTGTCAGAAGAGTAGCAATGTTAGGCTTCTCCTTTCTTTGCAGCAGACCCAGTAACTGTGTTACACTTTTATTATAGTATTGGAGAAAGTCTTGAAGCTTGCCCTCTGGGTTTTGCAGCGTGGAATGATACGCTGAGAAACCAACAACCGCATTCAATAATGGTTCATGGCAGGTAGCCAGATTGGGCAGAATCTTTGTGAAAAACTCGTCCGAGTCAAGCGGTATGCAATAATTGAAGTGATTGAGATTTTCCACGAAGAAAGAAAGGCCTTTCTGATACTGCGGCGGCAAATGGGACCAGTCGGTATCTCCAAGACTGACGGGGAACTCGGAAGAGGGATACACAGCCGCCAGACTGCTTGGAGTAGCTGTCGCAGTGGAAGGGGAGGCGCTTTTTGATTGCAGGGAGAATTCCGGCGACCGTGTCTGATCTTCTGTCTCTTCGTCTTCATCGACTATCGTCTCGAGTTTGATGTCTCGTTCAGCGTCTTCGTCATCTTCTGACTTCGATGAAGTAGGACTTGTTTGTTGTGCGGATGCATTGGGATCTTTAGTTTTACCACTCGAAGCTTTTGACGATGGGGGATCAGGGTAAACACATTCTCGATTTCCCTTTTTGCAACCTTGGCAGTGTCAGCATATTGATATCGTTCACGCGACATGTAGTTCAGTTCTGCACCCACGTTCGCAAATTGGCCTGGTTTCGTCGCACTGGGCGAGTTAGATACACTGTTCAGATATATATTACGATGCACATACCTTGACTCTTCGACTTCGACACATAAAACAGCCAGAGCGAGTCCGTCGATGTTTAACATGATCAACTGCCGCGGGTGTGCCGGCTGCTGACTTTCGGCGAGCCTTCTGTGATTTGCCTGGATTGAACATCATCGGATCTGGGAATCCAGTAAAGTACCCCAACTGTTGGTAAGGACCCGGCATTGTAGCGGGCATCATATGCACTGATGCACCATGCATCCGCGGGTCAAGCATCTCCTCTGAAGATGTCGTCGGATTCATCCCTGCCCCAGACATCGATGATAGAAAGTGGTGGTAGTAGTCTCCCATTGTATAGACGAGTAGTTGAGCTCGAGTCACGTAGGTACTGCAAGCTTGCCGGAGTAGAGAGCGAATCAACAGGTCGTGATTTGCATGCTTTCGAGAGCAGTATCTACTGGGTGAGGGAGGTCTGCTGAGAGGCGTAACTCAAACAGGGCGGTTTGCTCTTCGATATCCTGAGCTTCAAAAGAATATCGAGTATCAAATAGCTGAATACTGATGGTCGATGAGCCAGCTCCAAGCTGATAAGACTATAGGAAAGTTCCAATGGAATGCTTTCTTTCCCAACAAGGAAAGGTAGTGTCCTGGGAGTGACTTGGCGAATGGACTTGACCCTGTCCAAAGTTGAACAACAGCAAAATATGAAAGATGATATTGTAATGGTGCGCAACAACTTTCAAGAGGTCCTTAGAGAAGAGAAATAGTAATCAAAGTTGCAAAGTTAGCTGTTGTTGCTTTTTGTCAACAATACAATCGACAGATCTTGAATGCGAGGTCCGGCTATTCCTTGCTGGATGAAGTTTTTGTAAGATCGCGTTCAGGTCAATGGCGAGGGAAATCCAAGATAGTTGTATTGTGGGAGGGGCCTGCAATAACGAGCAAAAGGCATACATGCACTTTAGCTAGAGAACAGAGAATAGAGGGGCACTCTCACCCAGGACAGGGAGGAGAGATTGATCGATGCAAGTTGTCAGTGCCCTTTAGCAGCAGGACATTAAATTGGTTACTGGTCCTCAGATCCACGTAGGGGGGCGTCTATGAGGAAACGGCAGCAGCGGGGATGTGTTGACTTCAAGTGGATTGGCTATGCAGTTGGCTGAGCCCCTGGGATGAGGATGAAAGCCAAAGCTATCCTTGGGCCCTGAGAAAGGGATTATGTCGTATGCAGGCCTGACGGGGCGCCAAATCGCTGATCAATGAAAGGCCCGGGCTCGTGGGTCCCGGTAACCGGCCAAGAGCTTGAGCTTGTGCCCTTTGAGTGTTCGACGAGGGGAACGATCCCACGTTCAATGACAGGCACGCCTTCAATCGCGGGTAGATGGTCCGGGCTCTAATGCGACTCTGGTGATGGGAATAAGACAGGAATATCCGGATATTAACGTATGCAGCGGCAGTGTTAGTGAAGCAGGATCTGAAGCCGTTTGGAACCCTTTTCGAGTTTGTGCGGATATCAATATGTAGATGATTGAACTGAGTTTAAGACGGACTAGACAGGGCAGGGCGACTAAGTGGATGTAATACGATCCGTAGTGCTGTGTCTCCAAGACCTCGGAAGCTGGACCAGCTAAGAATAGGCGACTTAGCTACTGTTAAAGCTGTCTCAGTGTATGACTATTGGCGGAAGAGGAAGAAGCTTGGAAAAATTGGTCAAGGGCTGAGACGTGCCCGCAAGTTGAAATCCCCGACTAAGACGCGTCAAGTAGGGACCGACAACGGTGATATAGGTGCGAAGCTGACAATGACATATAAATCCATCAACGGCGCGTTGAATACGGTTAGCAGCCACGATGATCGATGTATCAGGGATGATTTAAAAGCTGTAATAAGGATTGGGTGACGAGATGGATGATGTTATTGCCAAATAGAGCGTGGGGCGGGCTGAGCTTGTCAAAGTGGAGGAGGGATTGGGAGTGAAAGTGAGAAAAGGGAACGGGAAGGAACACCCCCCAGTTCTGCCAACGACAAACGTACCTGCCTCCCAAATGGAAAGCTCCCCTGGAATTCATTCTAGGCAAGTGCTCTTTATCAGTTGGAAAGTGCTAGGGACGGGTAGATTCCCATCGACATCGCAAGGTTTCTCTCCCTCGGTGCACTAATCCAAACCTTCCTTCTTTTTTGTCCCCCCAAAATCTTGCCTCACAATTATTAAATCGACCAGGATTCGAATACCCCCGAACAGCTCCGCTTTCTTCGACATGGAATGGAATGCGTCCGATCTCCTGGGTCCTGTTTCTCTCCGTCTGAATTGCCGTTAAGGCTTTAACCTGACTGGGACAATGCCGAAGCCGCAGACGGACATTTGCAGCTGATGGGTCGCCCTTAGTTAAATTCTTGCAGTCGGAACCGCTTCCCTGGCTTTGGGTTACCAATGTCCAGGTAAGAAAACACGGATGATACAGAAACTACGTACCTGTATTTGATGATCGGTCTTGACCCAATGCAGCTAATACTGAACAATAAGGAATAGGCTCAAACATCAAATCCCAGCAATCCCACGCCTCTTTCAGCTTCAGTCCACTCAAGGTCGAGCAAGCACCCTTCTTGATCTACACGTGTATGTGCAGACACAGCTCTCGATCGTTGCCAATCCTTGTAGTTGGGGGTTGTTCGTTCGCACTGGCCAGCCCTGGTCTTGGTTCCTTATCCTCGATACATGTTGATGGACAACCCGGTTCAATCAGCATAATGAGGCTGACCAAACAGAAAATGGCCCAAGATGAATATTTCAACGGTCAAATCTTCCGCATACAAAATAATCAGACCGTTCATTATTCCGTACAACTATGTCATCCTCCCTCGGAAAAACTACAATCACAGCTTATGTTAATCTGGCGCCGTCGTCGCGCTTGTCGGATACTATACGTGGTCAGGGATCACCCATGAACAGGGTCAATCATCGACGGTGGTGCAACCTATCAGGATTCTCGGGGTGGGAGTTCCTGGAATGACTGGACTGAAACGAGAGAGCTAGCAGCACAATAATGTCGACAGCCCTATACCGAGTTTTGAGCAGGAAAGATTCACTTTCGAAGTCCATTTTGTCTATTACTTGGACAAACTGTAGCCCTTTGCTTCTGTCGGCTATGGCTTACGTACAAGAAATCATCTTCGCGGACTTTCCTCATCCTCACATAGCTGTACCTGTCATTGGCAGGCTTGGCAGTGGAATGTGCTTGTGGTCCCTGGCTCAAGAAAATTGAGATGGCGATCTGATAGGACACCATCAGCAAGGGTGCACAGAAAAAAGTTCATGTAACGCTTCGAGGAAACGTCGCGGAGCATAGTACCGTGGTCCGAATACGTCCCAACTTCTGGCCGTGGCTGGTCAGAATGCGGCGAGAGGCTTGATGATGTCCTAACGCTTGGGTCATGTCAAGTCCCGCTCCCGGCACTACGTGTGGGTAGTCGCGTGGCAGCAGAATGTCTTTGTGGGTCATGGCTGTCAGAGAACTGGTTCGGGCACACAGCGAACCTATTTTCTCTTGTCGTCGACATCATGCCTACGTCGAGTCTTGGTACTCATCTCTCAAACAGGCCCGTGGCAAAGACTGGGGAGATTTCCTGAAAACTACTTGTTTCTGGTCTTTCTTGACCGCCAGGCCAGGGTTGAGAAAGAGATGGCTCTGGAGGTTCTTGGCTTGGATTCTACGACATATGCCGCCCAGGTACTTGATCCCCTCGGCCAAAATTGGGTAGAACAAAGTATGGCTGCCTTAGCTCTGCTTGTTCTCATATGGCTTTCATCTAGGACATTTTCTCCCAGGGTGTTCAACTCCTTCGTTCGAGTTGGTTTTGAAACCAAAGCACCCATGTCTGGCAACATACGACCATACCACGTTGGTCCAATACTGCATATTTTGGTATCCCACTACCTACCCTTCCACAATGCATACATGTAGTGGCTAGGGACTACAGTAGTATGTATGCAGGCCAGTGAGGACCAACCTTGCATGGGCTCCAACTTTGCACATGCAGACAGATTATTATACCCTGCCGATAGCCCTGTACGATGATATCGGTGTTGCTCAACTTGTGACGCTTCTCTACCGGAGCCGGCACCCGATATTTGTCGGCAACCCTGACTTTGATGCATTGCGCGGGCCATCCAACTAGTCTCAACGTCGAGGCTTGCAGGCCTTATACTTAATGCTAGTTCATCCCTATCGATATTGGAAGGATCGACAATGGAGGGAGACTCGACTTCTTGCAGGCTGAAGGGCTTTCCAGCCTCTGGAAACCCAGAATCCATCTATACATACGCGTACCAACAAGGTGAACAGCACCGAGTTGTGATAAAGGACTTTGTAGCTACGTATCCTCGCACATACAATGACTCGCTCCAATGAGTTGGGTCGAATATATACACCTGCCTGAAACTAAGCAACAGCTCAGCATATTTTGCATTGGGGCAGATGACAAGTCATGTCCACAATGAGGATTGCCCTGTCTGCTGTCTGCCCTAGCCAAACTAAACACAGCAACCAACAGATGCCCCACAACAGAGACAGATGTTGAAATGTTGTAGAGGTTTCCTTGCATCATCGAGAACTGGATGTACACTGGTTCCAGAAACTAGGGTTGCATCATACAGCAATTGGATCCCGAAGGGTGGCCATAAATCAATGCAGCTTGCGGTTCAATACTCTCACATTGGACATGGCCAAGTACTCGGGGAGTCGAGCACCTGGCTGAAGATGGTTCGCGATTTTCAGAATGCGAGTATTCACTATAGGGCAGCACCCACTTCGGTGATTATTGTCCTTACTATGAGCCTCCACTTGTGTTCGCATGTAACATACTTGATCTTTCCCTGAAAGGATATGATGCTTACCGGAGGTGCAGGAACCTCGCAAGGCCCGGGTCATCTCTACACTCTCCTGGAAACTCTTGGAGTGGCCTGACAATATAATAAAAGCGGCATCGGGGCCATACATACTATCAAAGCCCCGTCGTGAAAAGGGATTGACATGGTACAGCACCACCAAAACAAATTAGTTCTACATCATTAAATCAGAGTTCATCCTTGAACGCAAGCACTGCTTGGTCTTGGGAGAAACAGCATCCGGCTGTCTTGGCGGGCTCCATATTCAAGGACTAAGTGCTCTGCTAAGAAGCCATACTGATCCTGCTGGGGACTGGTCTTTTTGCCGCTGGAAACTACTGTGACATCGTGAGGTAGAACTCTGCGATAACACAAGAGCCAGGATACTACATTTCTGAAAGAAGACCCATGGGGCTCTCTTTTCCTGTGGTCATATCAAGACGACAGCTAGACATCAAATCTCCACAGTGTCTACGAAAGTCCTCGGCTTTAGCGCTTTCTTTCGTTTTAAAGCCGTTTCATATTCCACGACTAGGTTATACTGAAAACGAGGGTCAGATCAAGTGTCTGAGATGGGCACAGCTACGGTATAATTTCTGCATCGATTACGGCAAAGTATCCATGGTTGGTGGAGTTTCCATCAGAGCTGCTACTAAACCATTCATTGAGGGGTTGCGGGGAGCGGTGGAGGTGAGTCAAGCGCCAACAGTACATACCGAGCCTCACTCTTATTCTTCCACTAGGAAGCCTAGGGTAGACCTTGCAATATGATGTGGAAATCACCACAAGTCAGGCCTTTCAGCCTGAAATCCATCGAGTGGGGCGCGGATCCGAGTCTCGGGGCTGCGGCTTGTTTTGACTCTTTGAACATTGTCCGCCGACTATAACAATGAAGTGAGATTGCTGTACGGCATACCATACCAACACAGTCTTATCGCGGAGGTTTCGCCGAGACTTTATGGGCACCTCTGGACTGCAATTCTCTGTTTCTTCCATTGGACAGTGCTTCCAGAATGAGATGTGATCTGCAGGCTGACCCCTGCTGGATATCAATCCAGTTTGTCTCATTTAGGTAGTTGTTGCCAACGCTCGAATCGACGTATAGCAGCACGACATTATTATGCAACACACCACGACTCAATCTGACAACATGTTGCCCAAAGAATATGCTGCATTCCTCTTAGGCCCGCGGTCATCTATCAACTATGTGCGAACCCCTGGTCATCAGCTGTGCTGGATCCTGGTGCACATTAGGTCCTTAGTTAACTAACGAGTCAGTGCCTGTACTCCGTACGGGCATCTATGGAATAGATGTCGGCACGACAGGGAGTTGGAGTTGAGCAATGGAAGTTTTGGATGAATACAGGAATATGTCCGACCAGCCTCATGGCGATCAATGCAGAGGGGGATTTTCTGGTGGTCGCAGCCGGCATGAAGAACACCAGGATCAGACGGGAACCGATCCACCTCTTGGGCTATCTTTCAATCTAAGATGTCTAACAGGTCACTGATTGTTGTGATGCAAGCACCTCGGCGATTCTGTCTGTGACAATTGCAGATAGAAGACAGTCCTCCACTACTGAAGCGGCACTTGTACAAACGGCGTCAGAGTATCCGCAATCAAGGAGCCGTTATGGATGAGAACGCGCCTGAGCTGACCAATAGGTTCAGAAGTGGGAAACGTCCACTTTACGGTACCTCTACAATCGAGGATTCGCATGCCTACCATGTGCTCTTCGTTCCTGCTCTTCCTTGATACGAACTTACGAGCCTGTGTTCATTTCACCCCCAGTCTAGCTGAACTGGCACGATTGGCGCCATCCTAGACAAGCGTTGGGTCTTGTCGGTGGCACTAAAGTTCATCCAACGTTTAGGGTCCTGCTAGAGATGGCCCCTAGCGGTGACAGGCTCAGCAAAGAAACGGGGTGAACCATTCCGCCGGTGACCCTGCTCGGCATTTCTTCACTCCGAGCATCTCAATACATTCTACTTTGTTTACTGCTGGATAATATGTAGGGAACGAGGAGCATGCAAGCAGTGCAGGAGCTGAAGGATTCGAATACATCCGTATTCCAAACCCGTTGTGTCCTCCCCGGTTCGTCATCACGTTGACCAAGACACGTAATTTTCGATCTGCAATGGGCATACTGCATTATAACATTATCTTGTCTATCAGACCAGTTCCTGACCTATGCATTGTACTATGCTGGAAAGCACGGTACATATCAATCATGCTATGAGCATCCTATACTATTCTGTCAACCAAATCCCTTCGGAAGTGCGGGACGACAATGCCATATGCCCATGGCTGGTAGCTAAGAGGTAGCTACAGTAGCTGTGCTCGACGGCTAGCTGCACGTTCCGGGGTTTCGGGGAGAAAGCTTGCTGTCAATCTACTGTAGTATGTACGTACTACAGAGGAACAAGCGCTACCCTATCCAGCATAAGATGGTGGATATTTCCGCTTTTTCGAACGCTGCTGCAGCCCAGCCAAGTAAAATTGTACCATGGCATTGACAGAGTTTGACCAGGGCCTGGGTCGATTTTGGGACCCTGGCAAGACTGGCCGCAATCTAAAACAAAGGGATTCAAGAGCTACGTTGTGTGTGACGCGCTCTCAAGGTCGAAGGGGCAGACACTGTATGCTCGAACCTATCACGATTCTTTGAACAGATCAAAGTTGAAACAACCTAGTGGATGTAGTTAATCTGTGAAGGAGACAAGGCCGCAATATCGGAGATCTACGAAAAACTCAAGACCTAACAACACCGGACTGACACTTTGACCCTTAGACTGGGCATCGACTTTACCTTATCGCGCAGGCTTTGCGAGACAATTGAACTGGACTGAACTGGACCGCATTGCATATGCAGCATTGGAGATTAAATTCGAATCTCTCTAAAATCCTCCACGTCCAAAACGGAGGGACTCAGCACCACGACTAGCATCGCACCATCCCTCCAAATTCATCTTACTGCTGCAAGTCTCGATTCAGCTGGATAACATGACAACGATGCTTTCTAGCATCCACTTTGGGATGGACGCCACAAAGCAGTTTGTGTCTAGCCTTGATGCTGTGTCACTCACACTTCTCACCGTCACACTTGTCGCTTTCCTCATCCCCATCTTTATCCTCTTCCCTCCCGTTCCCGTCGATTGCAGTGATGTCCTCCGACAGACCCACTCACGGGCCGGCGTGCCACTCCGAGACATCAACCTCAGTCGTGATTCATCACCGGATCATCGGGCCCGTGACGGCAAGTCTTCCACTGCACAACACGTGCAGATCTTTCCGGTAGATTTGTGTCGTGGAATTGAGCTCCAACGCGATCAAGTCCCTTCTGGAAGCAGTGAATACAACCACTTGTATACATTTGCTCAGGCAGACCATCAAGGCGATGATAACGTTGTATGGAAGGCTTTGACTCAAGAGCAATTCCCAGCACTAGCCACCATTGACGTCGATCTCTGGGTTCCGGATTCGAACAAAACTAGTCGTCTCTTGGGTAAAGTCGACGGCTCTTTTCTTGTTCTGAGATTCCCGTGGACGGATGCGGGACTACAGGGTATTCTACAACGCGTCTCATCCAAACTCAGTTACGGGCTGCATGCGGTACCAGAGAAAGAGTTTCTCCTGCCGGTGTCCTTTCCAAACGAGAATGAGATTAAATCACAGGGCTATTCGTTTGCGGAGTTCAAGAATGGGGACAGCAAGACTATGGCGTTGAACATGGATGTTGAGCTTCCATCCGAGCTGGCTCGGTATTTGGGAGCTGAGAAAGTTGGGATCTTTAGGGTAGATAAGGTGTGAGATAGAATTGCTTTAAACAAGACAAAAGAATTTCGTTGATATAATAACCAATATCGTCAAAAGTCTGGTATCTTATTATAATCAACAATAATCAATTGGTCGAAGTTTGTAATGCCATCGCTGATATGGACGTTCAATCATCATCTCAGTCAGTCAACTCAACATCAGCACGACCTGACAGCCAATGTTTGATCAGAATGTAAGCACTTTAAATACAAGTCTATTCCACAGCCATGCCTTGATAAAACAAACGGTATCACAAGAAATCCTAATGCCGATAAGAACATTATATCCCCTAGCCAAAAACGACGCCTCATGTACAAAACCTCCCACCCAGTTTCCTGTCATACACTCATTTCAGACATTTCTCAGTTCATTAGTCAGTCTACTTCATATCCGCCGGAGTAAGCGCCTGCACCATACTGGTACCCTCGCTGAAACGAGTGCGGAAAATGCGGTTCGCGTTCTGGAACATGCCGTCTTTCAGACTGACGACGATGAACTGAGAACCCTTGAAACGCGTCTTGATCAGACGGCCGATGTTCTGGGTATGTGAGAGATCCAGCGCGGCGTCGACCTCGTCGAGAATGTACATGGGCGCGGGCTTGAATTGGAGCAGAGCCATGATAAGCGATAGAGCGACCAGAGATCTAAAAGTTAATGTTAGTGACGACTCAGAAGTAATGTTCCGAGGTTGGGGCTGCTTACCTTTGTCCACCACTCAGTTCTGTCAAGCTTTGCTTCCAGACCTTTCCAAGACAAACCTTGACCTCAAGACCATCGCTAATCGTCTTGCCCTCAGGCGGATCAAGCTTAGCAAAGCTGCCTCCTGGAAGCAACTCGGAGAAGATGTTACCAAAGTCGCCGTTGACCTTCTCCCATGTCTCATGAAGAGCCTTCTTCTTGTAGTCGTCCAAGCTGACGATAGTCTCTTCGATCTTACGCTTGTCCCTAATGACGGTCTTGATCATGTGCTTGAGTGAGACTTCCTTCTTTTCCACGCTGTCAATCATGTTCATGACCTTGGGGTTGATCTTCTTCTTCATGCCCTGGAATCGCTCAGTCAAGTTGTGTAGCGTTGACTTGCACTCTCCAATGTTGTGGTCCTTGAAGTCATAAGGAGTTCCGCTGCGACCGAACTTGTCCTTTTCTTCTGCAATCCAGTCAAACTCCTTTTCAAGTCGAGCGACCTTTTCGGCAGCACCTTGTTGCTCCTTGTGGAACTTCTCGAGGAGATGACCAAGCTTCTGCATCTCGAGACCCTCCTCAGCAATACGGGCGTTCTTGGAACGAGTAGCATCCTCCAAAGCTCGAAGTTCATCGTCAAACTGGTGTAGCTTGGCGCGCTCATCGTCAAGCTCAGCCTGCACTGTGTCGTGTGTCTCCTTTAGCTCAGCATTCTGCTTGTTAAGGTCTTCAATGTCCTTCTGCTGCGCCTTGATGGCCACATCGACTTCTTGCAACTGTTCTCGGGCGGCAGATAAGTCGACTCCTGCCTGCTCAGAGTCAAGCTGTGCGCCTTGAAGTTCCTTCTGCAATGTCTTCACTGCAGCCGCGTTCTTGCCGAGACCTGCTCGTAGCTTATCGAGGGTTTTCTGCAATTCAACCAACTTGGCGTCTTTGTTGTTGTCGAAATCTTTCATGTCTTTCTCAATCGTCTTGACATCGGCGCTTGCCTTGGCCTGTCGAGTCTTGGCTTCGGCTATGCTCTCTTTGAGCTCCTTGATGGTTGACTTCATGTTCTCAACCTCCTGAATGATGGAGGAAGAAGAGTTGCCACTGATCTGGTCCTCGGCGAGTTTGATCTCGTGGCTCTTCAGGTCCAGACCTTGCTTGATCTTGCGAGCTTGATCCAACTTGGCCTTCTCATTTGAGATGCGACCCTGGAGCTCTTTCAGAGCGCCCTCAGCCTCGCCCAACTGTCGGGTCAGGCCATTGAGCTTCTGTAGAAGAACAAGAACACCACTGGAGTTTGGTGAACTTCCACCAGACAGTGTACCAGATGGATCATAGGCATCACCTTCAAGGGTGATACTCCTCATGCGGACGTTAGGATCGAAAGTGACCCTCTTGGCGGTATCCGCATCGGCACAAATGAGGGTGTTACCGAACACATACTCCATAGCTGCTGACACTTGATCATCATATCCGACCAAGGATAGCGCCAGATCGACCTTGCCTGGAGCGATGTTCTGGGCCGTAGCAATAGTTTGAGCGGAAGCCTTGAAGGCAGCAATCTTGTTGAGGGGAATGATGGTGACTCGCTTGCGCAGCTTACCCCTTTGCAACAACTGGGTACCTGTCACCTCAGTATCAACAACGACGTTGTATAGACGACCACCGGCGCAAATCTCTAGCGCAGTACCGGCCTTTGTATGTCCTTCATCGAGAGTAAACAGTTGAGCAACGAGACCCTTGACCTTGGATCGGTCAAAGTTGGGCACAGGGTCAGCGTAGTTGAACTCTGTGTTGGCGACTTGACGCTTCAGCTTGTCAGATTCCTGCCTTAGGTTGCGGACAGTCTGCTGCAACTCTGACTCTCTCTTGTACATCTGCTCTTCTTGTCCAGGCTCGAAACCCAGTCGACTAAGCTCTTTCTCGAGTTTCTGTGCTTGAGCCCTGAGACCCTCAAGGTCGCGCAGTAGGTCGGCGTTTTGATCCTTCGCCTTCTTAGCACGCGGCTCCTCTTCCTTGATCCGCGATTCCAAGTGTGCAATCTTGATTTTGGCTTGTTCTTGCTCCGTAGCTGCTGTAGTCGCTCGGTTCTTCGCATCCTGAAGCTGACCCTGGTAACCATTCTCCTGACCATCTTTAGAAGCAACACCTGTCTGCAAGGTCTGCAGAAGTTCTTCCTTGGATTCGGCATCCTTGTTCTGCTGTTCTAGATCTTCCTTTGCTGCGTCGTATCGGGCCTTTGCGTTCTCGAAGGCAGCGGTCTTATCTTCTAGAGTAGCTTCCAACTCCGAAACCGTCTTCTCCACTGCAAGTTTCTTTTCCTCTTCCTCAGCCAAGCTGGACTTCTTCAAGTCAAGGATGGTTGCTAGTCGCACAAGCTCATTCGAGTGCTTCTTTGCTGCCTCCTCTAGTGCTGAAGCCTTGCCTCCTTTTCGGAGCTCCTTGTCTCGCTGAGCACGGACTTTCTTAACATCCTCCTCAAGATGAGAAATTTCACTCTTCAACCGAGCTGCTGAATCTTCGAGATCCCGTTGTCTCTGCTTCTTTCCTTCAAGATCTGCGGCCGATTGGCTCAAAGAGTCCTGATATCTGAGATAATCGTATGCGACAACCACTCGGGTCAGTCTTTCGAGGTCGTTTTGTGTTTGTTGGAAATCCAGGAAAGCACGTTTTTCTGTTCGTAGCTTCTCTAACTTAGGCTCGATCTCGTCTTTTAGGAGCTCCTTAAGCTCAACTAATTTCGTCTCCTTCTTAGCCATGGTTTTTATAGCCTTGTCTCGACGGTCTTCGAACATTCTTGTTCCGGCAGCTTCCTCGATCATCGCCAGGATTTCGACAGCCTTCATGTTGAGAACCTTGGTGATACGACCCTGCATAATTAGGAAGTTGGGGCTGTTGATGTTGAGCTGAACCGATTGGAAGAGGTTCTGCACAGTCTGTTGTTGTGCACGGTGACCGTTGATGAGGTACTTGGAGGTGCCTCCCAAAACAATCTGTCGAGTAACGCTAATGGTGGCATATTCTTCGAATCCGATCGGTGACTTCTTGGTTTCTCGGTTGTCGAAAACGATGGTGACACTGGCTTTCGTTACGCCAGCTTGTCCGCGCTTGTAAATCAAGTCCTACAGCGTTGAAATTTAGTGAGGAAGAAGAATAAACAAAGCGGCGGTGACTGACTTGTATGTTCTGCGCTCGCACAGTTGCCATACTGGTAATTCCAAGAACGAAACATATCGCATCAAGGATATTTGACTTTCCACTACCGTTGAGACCGGTGATTGAGTTGAAACTCTCGTCCCTAGGAATATCGGTTGGTTTAGGCCATTGACTATTTTGATGTATCGCTTACCATCCTGAGATTACCGTTCTAACGGCATATGACTTGAAGCCCTGTAAAAATGTTAGATAAACACTTTTCGATTTATATGAACCCATGAAGATTACTTACGTCAATAATTACTTCAATGACCCTCATGTTGGGCGAGGTCAATCGTCTGCCACTTCGTTGAATCTACTGCTTTGTTTCGTCGCTCCGCACTTCAAGGGGGGTAGGAGGGACGCGAAAGTAAACAAGATAGTTGCGACCGATAAGGCTTATCAGCACGTGCCTGATTCTTGATGGAAAGCTGCATGCGTTAAAGAGGGTACTTCTGATTTGGTTTCTATAGAGACGTTTACTGTTCTGTGGGTCGAAGTTAATGGTAAAAATGATGTTGAAGTCAATCTGTGTACTCTATATGTCATCGTGAGCATTCAACGACCATATTTGAATAAATATTGTCACTTTCAGCTGTTTGTTTCATAAGACTATACCTTGACATTAACGAATGGCGTGAATCGAAGCTTGTGCGTAGTTCCACTTCTGAACTTGGAATTTCATTAAACGCTAGTCCGGATCTGGGATCCGGGTAAACATCCCTCTTTGTTATTGAAACCTAGCTCCTCTCGCACTTCAAGTTCGCAACTTTCAACAACACCAAACATTTCGACTTCGACCTCAGCGCCCAACCCAATGAGTACATAATCACTATAACACGACTATACTTGGCTTTGCAGCTTCTTAACACACCCGCACGCTACCAATCTCAACCGACACGATGGCGGCAATGCGAGGACCGCGCATTCCAACTGGCTCAGCGGCTTGGGTCGCTGATGAGCGCGCCTCTGCCCTTCAGATTGTCGATGTCGAGGTTGATGAGTTCACATACGCGGCTCAAAACGAGTTCGAATGGCTCAACGAACATATGGCTAATATCTTTAATGAGAACGAGACGTACGCGTTATCGACCCTTTGTTTTGACGCGACATATATACTGATCATTCCACAGAAACCTCGCCGAAACATTCAAAACACCCGGAAAGCTTCGAGGAAAGACACCTCGCACTGCGCGTAAACTATTAACAGAACCAAGAGTGGTGAGTACACATGGTCAATGCACGAGGGTGGCTAATATTAACCCTTTGAAGCCATTGTCGAACGTCTTTGGTGGCACGCCAACAAGTTCAGCAAACCGTTTCGCCCAGCATCTCTACGCCCAATCGCCCCAGAGGGAGCTATTGAACCAGGCCAAGCCTTCGTCTCCTCGCCGTGCCATCGCATCACCGAAGCCTGCCCAGTCTGCCCCCGAGGTGCCAATTGAAGATGTATCACAACACCCTACCAGCGAGGCTGAACCTATCCACTCTGACCAGGACGCCCTCATGACTGTTGATGAAGAGACAGTTGCCATCACAGACGCCAAATCTCAACCACAGGATTCAGGTTATTTCGGAAGTCAAGATGTCAACCCTGCGCCCTACGATCCTATGGATGACGATGAAGAGTCACTTCTGGATGCCACTGATGTTGACGAAGACCTCGAATCCCCCCAGCCAAGTCCTACACGTGTGTCACCTGCGAAGCAGCTCACGAAGACTTCTTCTCCAGTCAAGGACCAGGAGCCAGCGACTGATGATGCTGAGATGGAGGAAGCTGAGGAAGAGCCTGAGGCGGCGGACAACGAGGTTGCCGATGATGCTCAGTCTCAATCTGATGGCCCCAGTCCCGTCCCCAGTCCTGTGCGCCCAGGCTTCCGTAATAGTCTCCAATTTGCTTCTCTCCCTGCCCGAGAGCCTCTTACAGCAGGCAAGGCCAGAGCCTCCCGTACAAGTCATGTGGATCCTAAGAGGACGAGCTACTTGGGGAGAGGCAAGAGCATGGCAAGCCACGCGGGACAGGATACATCAGACGAGTCTGACCAAGACGATATGGAAGTCGATGAGCTTCCCGTACAACAATCTAAGAACGCCGAAGAGCTTGCTCTGCACCATAACAAGACATATACACAGATGCTCCAAGACAAGATCAGTGTCCTTGGAAAGTCGCAACCAAACGGCAGCCGACCATCAAAGTCTATCCATAGTGTAACGAACGTTCAGCAGCAAACCGTAACTCAATCTGTTTCTGAACCAAAGTCGCCTTCTCCCAAATCACCCAAGAAGCACGAAACAACGACGACAACTCCAGGAGCTTTCCCTCAAGACGATGACGACGATGATGACTGGATTGTCCCTCCACCCACCCAGCAGGCTGCTGTTCCCACACGACCATCACTTTCCAAGAGCCGAACTGCCGACGTCATGGAAGGAATTCATGGCAAGCAGACTCTCGGATCTTTCGATCTGGATGAGGACCGTGCTAGCATTCGTTCACCTGCTCGTTCCAATTCTCAACGCGAGAGGCCTAGCTATATGGGACATTCCAAGTCTGTTTCAGTACCAGCTGCCACATTGTTCGCTGCTACTGAACGATCGGAGGGAAGTCCCCTCAAGAAGACAGTATCCGGCTCAGATTCTCCTGCCAGACCAGCTACTGCTGTCTCAGTTGCCTCAAATGTTGCTTCCTCTTCATCACCTTCCAAGTCCCCTTCAAGACTCTTCCGTGACAGTCCTTTGAAGCACCTTAAGAACAAGATGTCTTCAATTCTTAGCACGTCTAAGGGTCTTATGGCCAGTAGCGCGGCATTGAGCGCTGAGAGCAAATCGTCTCTGCTTTCTCCTTCTCGGGTGCAAATCGGAACATTCCCTAACGATTCCGAGATGTCGGTCGCACCCAAGCCAAGCATGGACTCGTTTAGAAGTGGCAGTACTGCAACTGATCAGCCTCGCCCGGTTGCTAAGCGCACAAGGGCTTCAGTTGAGCGAGAGAAGGAAGAGAAACGTCGAGAAAAGGAAGCCCGAGTCCAGGCCGAGCAGATGGACAAGCTCGAGAAGGAGCGCGAGAAGGAAAGAGAAAAGGCACGAGTCTTCAGCAAGGAACAAGAGAAGCTTGCCAACATGGAGAAGCAGGCCGCAGCTAGGAAAGAGCCTGAAGCACCCGTGCAGGCTACACCTCAGCCCACCCGAACAAGCCCCCGAAGGGCCAAGCCTCAAGAGGAACCTACTGAACCAGAGATGGAGATGGTTGACGCTCCTGCTTTGGTGCCACCTCCTTCTGTCTCGCGATCTGCTGTCGGTAGCCAATTATCTCGCGCCAAGGAGATCAGGAGAATCGGAAAGCCAGGTAGAGAGACATCTACAAAGTCGAAGCCAGCGCCCACCGTTCACATCAAGGTCAACACCGGCTCACAATTGTATCCTAACACCAACGCTACCAATGGCTACCAGGACTTTGGTGCGTCAACAAGCTCCCAGCCTCCACAAATGCCTAGCAAGGCAAGCAAGGCCTCTATGCAGCCAAAGTCCTCCGCCTCAGGATTTGGTGCCTCAACAGGATCAAATGGCCGCCCTAGAGCTCTTGATTTGGCGGCACAGAAGAAGGTTCAAGATGACCAGGCACAACGCCGACGTGAGGCGAAGGCGAAGGCGGAGCGTGATGCCAAGGCGAAGAGTGAACGAGAGCGAGCGGCGCTGAAGGAGGAAAAGAAGAAGCAAGAGCTCTTGCGTCGTCAAGAAGAAGAGCGAGAGAAGCGCGAGCAGGCTGAGGCTAAGAGGCGTCAAGCAGCTATCGAGAAGGCTAAGAAGACTCCTGCTCCGCCTCCCGCTGTTCGATCCCAGCCTAACGGCCCGCCCGACTCGGTTAAGCGTGGTGACGGCATCCCCCGTCCTATTTCTCGCATGAATTCGGGCATTTTCAGATCAGGTGATGATTTGGGTCGCCCTGTCAATGCCAGCTTGGCCCAGGGTTCTAAGTCTGCAGTCAAGAGACCTCTCGGTCGAGATCCCAATGACGACGGGGTCTCTAGGCCACCGCCTGTCCGTGGTCCTCAGTACCAATCAAAGGATGCGAAGCGACGTCGAACAAGCGATGATTATGCCGATGAGCTGGATATGGAACAGCCTCCCAACATCAAGGGCCCCCCTGTTCGCCCATCCAGCGCTTTTAAGAAGGTAAGCATTGTCACGAACTGTGATATCTTGAACGCAACTGACATATATCAGGACCTGCAGGTGAAGAGCTTGACCAATGGCTACACCCAAGCCAGTGCACAGAATCTTTTCAAGACAAACCATGCCCCAAGCCATACCAAGGGAGGCAACCCTATGGATATGGCGCAGATTCACAAGGGAACCATTCCCTTCGCTCCCAACCCCAACCCCGCAGGACCTGCCTACAAGACACCAGGACGCCCTGGTCCTGTCGGCGGACTCAAGTCTGCGGTTAAGTCTGCCCAGAGATCATCGCCGCGATTCCAGAACGGTGATGCGATTGATCTCCCGGAGATTCAAACAGATGATGAAGATGAGGAGGACGACGAACCACCTGCTGGAACAGTTGCCTCTTGGGCCAATTCTCCTGCCATTCGCGCGGCTCTTTTGGCACAGGAGAGAATGAACCCTGCAGCAATTTTCGGAGAACCAGGACCTATCAACATGGACGAAGTTTTCCATGCCAGCAAAGAGCGGCTTCACAAGTTCCGCGCCCGAACCTCGAGCGCTAACTGGAGCGGTAACGATCGTCTTACCGAGGAGGACATCCGAAAGGATCTCGCTGCCAGAGACAGACTCCGACGAGAGGGAGGCTGGTCTTACCAACTGGGCAGAGACATGATGTAATGAATAACCTTTGGTGATGTGTATTTGATACGGGAACTTGACGAAGTCTCAACTGGGAGTATACGGGGACTGGAGAAATAGTGGCATGAACCACAGGTTGAAAAGGAACCGTTTGGAGCGATTGATTATTTTTGCATTTCGGCAACAGGGCATCGGATGCAGGAGAGATTGGTCGTGCGGTATTTGTAATAAGTTACATGAGTTAGCATATTGTTGGTTTTTTGTTTGGCGCACGGCGAAAGGGAACAGGGCGGCCCAGGATGAAGGTGTCCATATGGAATTTTAGGTATCGCATGCAGGCATGGGAAGCATTATTGGATGGAGCACTGTGAGAACAGTTCAATACACATCATTTGGAAGTGAAGTTTAAACAATATTGATCATTTGTAATTTGTTTGCTAAAAGCTTGATGGTGGCACAAAACTCATGCTGGCTTGGTGTTCTTTGTTGGATATTGTGTTTGAGTTCTTCGGCTATTCTGCTGTAAGTTCCCGAGTGCTTCTGACAGATAACGGTAACTAGTCTATCAGTTCAACAGCCCCTGTCAGTTTACCGTTCAATGATCATGTTTCTTTAAGTTCTCAGCTACACAAAGCTTCCAGCCTCTTTAGATACACAAACATGTGAGGCGGCTCAATCACAAGCGTTCTCCACCTGGAAACAATGTCCCATTGGAAGATCAATCTTATCATCGCATCGAGACCCTGGTTCATCTCAACAATTTTCTTGGTTATTATTAGTTTTAGTCCCCGTTTTCACATGTCAGTCCGGAACCGTGAAAAATGATAAGGAGAGACCTCGTGCAAGGTTCTATTTGATGTGATCGTTTCATGACATCGGAGCTTTTTTTGTCTTTTTTTTTCTACTCACCTGGTTTGTTTGTCAGGAGATCTCGGTAGAGGATTTTGATCAAAAGGAGAATTATTCTACTTTGGTCAACTTATACTTCTTATATCATGACTTCTTAGCTGTTAATCTAGATTTTGATTCAGCCTCTCATTCTCGACCCAACGTTCTACTTTGTTTCTGGCTCTTCACCTTCCACCTTCCCGAGACATTCCAAAAACATGGCGTCGCATCTTAGATCATTCGCTCCCGCGATCGGCGAAGTCAAGGTTGACCAAATCACCGAAAGCAGAATTTTTAATGTTGTCGCCATGCTTCCAACCTCGCTTCAATCAGGACCTATTCGATTTCTCAGAAGGAGTATCAGCTTCCATACACTACGGCCCGATGTCGCCATCTCAGGATCACGAGCAAAGCCGAGGCCCCTTTCAGAAGCTGATGCAGCTGCCGCACTCCAAACTGATATGGTCAAACACAGTAGCGGATATATAGAATCTCAAGAGCTGTGTCCTCAGCCCATGAGTCGGGTTCTTTATTCTGAGTCACCAGAGGATGAGCCAGTGATGAGAGCTGCATCTGGCGTCCATTGGAAGTTTGCACGACAAGGTAAGCAACCTTGAGGATCGTTTTATCAGTGAATGCTAATGATGTTCAAGGTACAAATCTTGTCAACATCTCTATTGATGGAGGCAAAGCGGCTGTAGCAGAGGAAGATGTCGCTTTTGAGAGGAAGGCTTTTGTTGATGGAGTGACATACCTCCTCAAAGCTCTCCCGCAAGACTTAGACGAAGGCGAACTGAAACGAATCCAATCCGCCTTACCAGAGAACGTCAACCAACAAAACTCGGTCCTGACTCGAGCAGAAGATGACTCAAGTCGGATCAGAGTCAATCGACCTCGTTCTATCATCCATCGTGGAGTCCAGATGACTGTCGTCAATCTAATCTTCTTCCTCAGCTTCTTAATGCCATACCTACTTCTGTTAGTCAGATACGCAGCTCGTCTTGAACGCAAATACAAGATCTCGGAAACAATAATAGGTCACGGTGTTGATCTAGCCAATTCGATTGGCAAGCAGAGCGCTTCATTGACTGAAGCAGTTGGTCAAATGAACGATGGCAAAGTTGCCCAGGCTCTGTTGGAAGTTTTTGTCTGGACAGTTGATGGTGTTACGCAGGGTATCTCGGACGGACTCGGAGAGGGTCTTTCTATTGTGGGGTCGAAATCGAGGACGGCTTAGAGACATCCATCCGCTGAAGAAACTCGAGACACTTCAAAAGTGGAATTGACTATAGATGGGGCAACTGCAGGCATTGGTATGATTGAATCAGGGGGAGGATTGACGAATCAACGAATGAATATTTACTATAGAATTGCATAGAATAGCATGAGAATAGGCGCGAAGAGACTGCATTTTTCTTCTTATTCTTCCATTAATTGCCCCTCTACTCCGATGACCTTCCGGAGTGACCTCCGGTGGTCCACGTGACAGCGGGATCTAACTGAGTCGAGGGTAGTGTATCTTTAGCCAATTAGAAGATAAGATAACATACTGGAAAAATTTCATTTTTCCTAAAAGTACTGGTCGCGCGACCCTTGATCGCCCACCTTTCGTCCGCTCATCAACCCTCCAACTTAATTTTTATACCCATCATTACCCTTTCTCCTCGTTACTTTTTTGTTGGTAATTCTCTCAATCGCAGAACAGGAATCTCTGCAGAAGCCTTTCTTTAATCACCAGCAATAATGTTTCGATCCAGCCTCAGGCGCTGTGCCACTCAGGCCAGGACCGCCACTACGGCTGCCCTGCTCAGCCAGACCCGAGCTGCTTTGCCTGTCGCCCGCTCTCAGGCTGTGACAAGCCGCTTGCCCATTGCCTCTATTACCAAGATCGCCTCTTTCCGAGCCTACAGCACTGAGGCAGCTGCTGAGCAAACACAAGAGCCTGCTTCAGCAAACCCCGAGCCTGAGGTTCGCTTCGCCGATGTTGAGGGCGTCGACCCAGTCTTGGTTAGCACTATCACCAGAAACATGAACTACGATACCATGACCCCCGTCCAGGCCAAGACCATCCAGCCTGCACTCAAGGGAACAGATATGTAAGTGTCATACACCAAAAGCACAGTGAAAGCGTACACTAACACATACCAGCGTTGCTCAGGCTAAGACCGGTACCGGAAAGACCATTGCTTTCCTCCTACCTCTTCTGCAAAGAATGATCAACGAGGACCCTTCCCTGGCCGGCCGAAACGCTCGACGACAAGCCCGAGCCGACGATATCCGTGGAATTGTTCTATCACCCACTCGAGAGCTCGCTGAGCAGATCGCCCAAGAGGCTCGCAAGTTGTGCCAGAACACTGGACTCGTTGTCCAGTGCGCCGTTGGAGGTACCGATAAGCGCAGCATGCTTAACCAGACTCGCCGACAGGGTTGCCATCTTCTTGTTGCCACTCCCGGTCGCCTGAACGATTTGCTCTCAGACCCTGGCAGTGGTGTCGATGCCCCCAACCTGGCTGCTCTTGTTCTTGACGAGGCCGACCGAATGCTCGATACTGGTTTTGAGCGAGAACTCAACGAAATTATTAGCCAACTTCCCCGTCCCGAGGAGAAGATCCGCCAAACCATGCTTGTCTCCGCCACTATTCCCGACAGTGTCATCCGCCTGGCTCGTTCTATGGTTCGAGCTGACGACTTTGAGTTCGTTCAGACTATTCCCGAGAACGAGTCTCTCACACACGACAAGGTTCCTCAGCACATTGTTCCTGTCTCCAGCTGGACTCAAGTTTTCCCCACACTCTTTGAGCTTATCGACCGTGAGCACCAGAAGTCTCTCGAGGACCCCACTGAGCGCCCTTTCAAGGCCATTGTTTACCTGAACACCACAGCTCTTGTCGAGCTTGGTGGTGAGCTTGCTTACCAAAAGCGAGAGAACGCCCGTAACGACCGCAAGCCTTTCCTCGCATCCTACGTCCTCCAGTCCAAGCTTGGCCAACATCAGCGCCAGCGAGCTGCTGATAGATTCCGTGAGGCCAAGTCTGGTGTCCTCTTCTCTTCAGATGTCTCTGCTCGTGGAATGGATTTCCCCGATGTTACACACGTTATCCAAGTTGATACCCCTAGAGACCGTGAGTCTTACATTCACCGTCTCGGACGAACCGGTCGACAGAACAAGGAGGGTCAGGGTTGGTTGATCCTCCCTCACTCTTCTGTCCGTGCTGCTCGCAAGATGCTTCAGGGTCTGCCCATCGCACAGAACAGCACCCTCGAGACCGCCGAGGCCGATATTGCCGGTGGCGAGACCAACGAGTACATTGAGGCTACCAAGCAACTATTTTCAGTCGTGCCTCGAGACCTCCTCGCTCAAACATACACCTCCATGTTCGGTCTTGCTACTGACAAGGTTGAAATCGCTGAGGATGTCAACGCCTGGACCAAGCATGGATGGGGCTGGCAGGAGCCTCCCTTCGTTAGCTCTATGTGGGTGAACAAGATGGGTCTTGCCCGTGCTCAAGGCATGAACATTAGAGAGGGAGGCGGCGACCGACGTGGTGGAGATTTTGGTGGAGACCGTGGTCGTGGTGGTGACCGACGAGGTGGCGACCGTGGTGGACGACCTCAACGAAGCAGCGACCCTTTCGATAACATGGCTGCCAACGTTCGCCGTGACGACTTTGGCCGTGGCAGCCGATCGGGCGGCTTTGGCGGCCGTGGTGGTGGCGGCTACGGCGGCAGCCGCAATGGTGGAAGCCGCAGCGGCGGAGGCTTTGGCGGCCGTGGTAGCAGCCGCTCTTCCTCTTTCTAAGAGCACTAACTCGGATCAAGTGAAATGGCGAAAATGTAATATAACACTACGATGGACGGATGCATGATTTGTACTTATATTGGGCACTGGTGTATTTTGAACAAGCTGTAAGATACCGGAAAAGGGGTTTGGTTTATAGACATGTCTGCAGGCGTCAATCATGTGGCAATACCCACGACTACTCTACTTAAGAAATGATGATAATCCCAAAACTTGCTGCTATCGTGATCATTGTATATCTCGTTTTTAGATTTGTTTTCTGACGGCAGGCTACGTATAATGCTGTGGGGTACCTTGTTGCTGTTCTTGCTCTTGAGTGCGGCCGACTAGAACACTCTCGGCAGGTATATATGAGAGGGGAGCAAAGCA